>NC_070643.1:8825354-9094354 GCF_947347685.1 Pleuronectes platessa
AATGGTCAGAAACACACCATACCAATGTATTTCTAATCTCAGACTTTAAATTCTTATTTTTTGACTTATTCATTTGTGCCAAATGCTCTGGATCTTCTTCAGCCATATGCTGGTTTCAGAGTTTGATTTCAAGCCGCATGATACAAATCCTTTGCATCATTATTCCAAGCTTATAACCTGCGCAGGGTCTGGGTGTTTTTTAGTGTTTCACTCTCAACTAATAAGAAAATTACAAGGTACAGTTATTTTATTCTGTAATGCGGTGGCTTTGGGGACAAAATCTTTGCCATGTATTTTCCACTTCACTCCCTTTTCCATTTTTTCCCCATTTCCCCTTTCTTTGTGAACACAGATGCATTTCTTTTCCATGGGACATAATGCTATTCTTGCCCAGTGGGTAAGAATTTTCTGGGTAGTTTAACAACCCTTTTATTTCACAGTGAACCTGTCTATCCCTGCAGGATATTGGCTGTTAAAGCCGCTAAGTATTCTGGCCACCTACCACACACACACACTGTAGTTCCTGTTGTGAAAGGTAGAGGAAGGTGTGTTTTTATTACTCCCCCATTTCCACAAAATGACTCTTTTCCTTTTAATAATTCACTGCCACTCCATTTGTGCGGTAGAGATAGCTTCCATCAGCTTCCAGCTCGCGCATCTCCAGTGTACGTGATGGTGTTACTGTAGCGAAGCCATGCTCCCGTTCTTAAGAGCTCCTCCAAACAGCAATGAAAGGCTCCAGCATGGGCTCTTATAGCATGAATGAGGCCGAATGACAGCATGAATGAGATGCTCCACATTTATGACCCATGAACTTCCCCACAGCAAAGTGTGTGATTGAAAAAAATGCGAGAGCAGACCGACAAATAAAAGACTCGGGCAAAGCCTCGGCTGCCTTTGATTAATGTGTTTTTGTTCAGTGGGAACACTGGGTGAAACCAAACAAATGTTTAGTGTGGGCTGTTCAGGTGGATCTCCTCCGTGCAGAGAGAATAATAATAAGATATATTTAGTTCCAAAGTTTCTCGATTTGTTTGTTCTTGTCAGAATCACATAAGTCTTTCAAAAGAAGTGCGTAGCTCACTGTCCTCATGATGTCCATTTGATGTTGAGTGGTGCTGTCAGGATGCTGACTATCAGTTCATTCAAAGTCCACAAAATCTAAAGATCAAAGCACGTTTTTAGTGTCTAATTAGAACAAATGGTTTGTTTGTTTTGAGTTATTTGTTCACGTACAGGGATCAATATAAAAGCTCAAAACGTCCGGGTAGTACTTTGTTATCCCGCTGTCAATCTACAGTCAATGTTTAAGAGATATAAATAATTTCAACTGTAGTAAATGTTGACATATATTCCTGCTACACTGCACAAACATCCTTTTTCGTTTGTATGGACTTCCATGGCTTCTCCATTCAGGATAGTACAGGATAAACAAAACCGAGGAAGTCCTCATGCAGTATTATTGAAATTTTAATGATTCAAAATTGTACCAGCTTATAAAAATTGTATTATTGTAGGTCGAAGTGGCATTTGGTCTTATGTATAATTAACGACAGGTTAGATAGCCTACATTTAAAACAAGGGCCCCGGGGCGCCCCCCCAAGACAGCTCAACCCCTTTTGTCCTCCTGCACCGGCCATGGGTCGGGTTACGACGCGGATTTGGACACAGCCGGAATGCTCCTCCCTCGCTCTATAAAGAGTCGTCTGTGAAGAATGACAGAACATCTCTCTACAGATTAAAGTTAAACAGGAGGAAGCAAATCTGTAAACGCATACATACAAAATAATAGGAAAATTACCAGGATGCAACATAACTTATCTTGTTGGCTTTTTTTTTGTAAAGAAAAAAAAAGAAGTTTTTCAAATTAACTGTGTTTTTGCTAAAAGCAAAGAAAATTTTATAAAATCAGCCTTATTTGTAATAACTTAAATTGTGTTGATACTGGGAAGTGGTGTATTCAGCTCATGTAACAAATTCAATACAATCATGATACAATGACTGTGGTTTCTCTGTTTTGATGATAATTCCAAAGGAAAAACACAGTTGAGAAAACCTTTTTGTTTCTGCAACTCTGATTGAACGAATAGACACAGGTAAGCTTTGGGTTGGGCTATAAATCTTTGCACTTTGTCTGCCATTGCTTTACAAGGGTAATGGCATTGTCTTATGTTGAGTGGAATTAGAAGAAAGTCTAAAGTGCCTCTCCCAGACAGCGTTACAAGCCAAAATCTGTCAATCTTCCCAAGGCACATCCACATGCTCATAATAGATTTTTATTCTATTATCTCTCTGCTGCTTATTTGCATAATTCATGTTAGTGCTTTAGTATTGAGAGAAATGTAGTCAAAGCTCGGAGAGGGGAACATGTTCCCATGACAGCTTTCCAGAATCTTCAACCTGGTTAATCTAGCAGCAACCACATTTACACAATGACGTTTCATGCTCTTGGTCGGAAACATTACTGTACGCTTTGGGGTTGTGAGCCTGATCTGACAGTTGCCTCTTTAACAACCAGACTCACCCTGGCTCCAGCTGCTGCAGCTACCTGTACCCATTGTGGACATCTTCACCAGTGGGTCATGACTAGAATATCATGAATAGCCGAAGGAGTGAACTCCTCTTTGTCAGACTTGGGCATCACATTGTGGTGTCGAGAACTCTGTCATAGTCAGCTGAATACAGACTAAATATTCTGATAGATTCTCGATTATATTCTTACATTTATTCTTTTCTTATTTTGTGTTACATTCTCTCTTGTATTTCCTGCTTCAGTAAATTCACAAAGCACAGTTTGATCTGAGAATTCTTATTTAATATCTCTCACCAAGAGTTTCCACCACACTGATCTTAATGTGCAACTATTTGAGTTTTTGGGTTTATAGCTCATAGATTGCAAAGTATGCTTAAGTGTTGAGAAAGAACAAAAGTGCTGCTTCTACATAAATCATTCTAGAGTTGATATACTTGAGTTTAGAAAGAAATAAAATAAATAGATAAAGGGACACATTATCCTTTTCTCATATAAAGGAAAACCAAAATGCACATGTAACTCTGATTTAGAATGGATCTGAATATATACTATTTCTCAATACCTGTAATCATGAAATCTTGTTTCGTCTTGAGTGGTTTGCAAACAACAATCTCGCCTAAGTATTGACTTTGCAACACGATGAATGAAAACATGACAACAACATGTTTACATCAGCGGATGTGTGTAGTAATTTTCCAGGCTTGAAAGTGTCAACAGCACCACAAACCATCGGCTGCAGACTTTATGTCCATGCTAATATGGATTTGTCCGCATTCACGCGAAACTAGAAGTTTCATTGATGACACACAATGGCCCCGACCCAGAAGGCTTTGCTCCGAAATTGGCGAGGTAATAAGCACTCAACATGGAGGCACAACTACAAACCGCCATTGTCCCACTTCACCGCCGGATTGAAAAGTAGCACCGCTCACAAGACAGTTTCCGAAGCTACATTGCCATAGTGACATTTCAGTAGCGTTGATCTCAGGTGGCGTTTTTTTTTCTAGCAGATTTGTAACATTTTTACTTGGGAAGGTAGACTACTTGTCTTTACTCTGACTAACCTGGAATGTTCATTTGCAGTCATGGCATTCGATACATGACGGTGAAAGGCAGTCGCAGAAATCGCCGCCGGATTCACGACACGTGCGCACCAGCTGGTTTTGTTCTCAACACCTTGCCTATGCTTGTGAATCTGAATAATCCTAAATAGACAGCAAGTGTCCACTTTCTAAAATTAACATACTGCCACACCTCTGTATATCCATATAAGGACATCCGTTTGTCATGAAGAGAGCAGTGTACTGAACAGAGAAGTTAAAAGAAGTTGAAGTTATAGACTTCGCCTCTTCCCTCCCTCCCTCCCTCCCTCGACGTCTGCTGCACAGTGAGCACTAGAGCTGTGGGCATTTCCTTTAGCCTCAGATGGATCCCAACGCGGACGTGGACTCTGCTGACTACTATAACACCACCGCTTTAGGACCAGGACAGACGCACACTAAAGGTCCGGTCCTCCTGAGTCTCTGTCGGAGTCTGCTTCCTCCTCACTCCTCCTCTGACCTGCACTCACTTTACACCTTAACAATAAACACAAGTTATATGGACATGTACAGGACTGATGTTTGCTTTGGGCTTGTTTGATTCACTCTAGAGTTTGTGAAGCACTTTTTTAAACCGTGCTACACAACACGAGATTTAAAATGACGCACAAAGTCAGGACATCAGGGTTAAAGTGAGCAGAACGATCATCCGACATCATCAATTAATAACTCTTTTAGATCATAGGACTAGATGGTGAATATCCCATGTGATTTATCAGGTTGTGTTTGAGGAGTAGCAGAGATGACCACACACACAGTCCTGCAGACAGAAGTTCTTCCCACTGATTTTGACACAACACAGTGTTTTAACTTCATTGTTGCAGAATAAGCAACACCCCGTTTATCAAGGAACATAAATATGAATTCAGCAGCTTTTTATAAAGATCAGTTCTAAGTGTGATGATTAGAAAACACCAGAGGAGCATGAGTCACTTGTTGACCTGCGGAGTTATGTGCCTCACAGCAGTGGCGCTGATTTAAGTTCGGATAAGAAACAACTTTATTGATCCACACAGCAGGAAAAATCCAGTCGTTACCGCAGCAGGCACGTCAGAATGAGGTGGACGAGGGAATACAGAAATATAAAAAAGGCAATGGAATGAAAAAAAAGTTTAAATAAAATTAAAAAAATGCTCAGTATGTACGTTATATACACCTTTACACTGTAGTTGTTTGTATGAAATGTTATAAGTAAAGTGCAGTGGAACAGAATGATTGTACCAGCAAGTACAAATAATTGTTTTGCATAAGACGAAAATAGTTAATAAACACAAATGTTATTTTCTGGTTATTCGATTTTTTTCCCTAAATTGCCCAGCCCTAATCTGTGCATGTGTGCCATCATGTGTGCGTGAAAAAATAAGTCAAAAATGTATTTGAAATGAAAAGGGAGCTGAAAGTTGGTCACGCCAACAGAGCAGCCCACTGTGGTGCATCATGGGATAGAGTCATTTGAATTTCTGATGATGGCTTTGGCACCCCGGGGCAGCCGAAGCGGCACGGATAGTCATCTGCAGAAAACAGCAGCAAGGCATCAAATTATAAGGTTGGGTGGTACAAAGTGCTTTACAAAGGCAGTAAGGGGGGGGGGAACAATGCGTGGAAAGGTGAAGTGAGGATTGTGGTTGATGGGTGTGTTAGTGTGAGATCTCTGCCCTCAGATCCATTTATTACCCGAATATTGTAAAAACATTTTTATTTCACATAAAAAAACTCTTAAAGCCTCAGAGTGTTTAAATGTTCTCTGTTGAGTTCATTGTTTGCTTTTTTATGTCGTAACCCATGGATCAAGGTGAAGCTAGGATTTGTATTAAAGATGCTCCATTCAGAGGTTGTCAATGAAGGTTTTCATGTTCATGTGCCGTTGGGAAGGTCTGACAAACTATTCAGTCATGTGCTAAGTTCCATCACATTTTTTGAAGTGAATATTTTATAGTAATAACACAGATTCTGGGATGCTACGGTACAGTTCTGGTACCTGACTGGACGAGAACAGTAGCAGCTGTAATTTTAAAAGCGAGGATTCTGCTGAGGGGAGATTTAGCAGTTCCCTGTTCAGTTCAAATGCTACAAATCTGCGTAATTGGAAGGATTTTAGTAATTCAAGCCATTCAAGTGCAAATCCGGTCGCACTGGAGTTCTTCCAAACCGTGTGGAACAAAGAATTGATGAGGAAAAAGATGCATTACCCCCGTATTTCACTATACAAGTGCCTCACATACATTTGAGCTGTTTTAACTCCAGCTGTGGAGAGAGAGAGAGGGTTTCTTTGAATTTGGATTTTGAAATCTTGTCTGGTTATAAAAAGGTGGGAGATCAGACGCATATCAACAGATCGAACCAGTCTTTAGTCTTTTTGAAAATAATTTGTATGAATACAAATGGTAAACATATCATTAATGCATGTCAATTGAAAGTGACAAATATCAGTATGATGAGCAGTAATGTCTAAAACGTACAGTATCCATTTTTCATTCCCTTATTTCTCTTGATAGAAAGCAAATAGAATAACAAATGCATTGCCCTAGATTAATTTATCCAAGAATCAATATTCTACAATAAGTAAGGCTGAAATTCAGCAACAGCGAAAGAGAGTATTTATATGGGACAGAGCTTTCTTTTCAACGGAGGGTTTTGAGGGATCACTGGTGGACTCTTTTCTGAGTCTTCAGAAATGCTGTGGATTTCTTTCCCATGTGGAAAAGCATGTTTAACAAGCACAAGAAGAAAACCATGGTTCATCCGAGGACTAGCATCCTCTGGGAGAGTAATTAGGGGGATTGAGTGAAACCGGATTGTGGGAATACATTTAGGAATGTGTGAGGCTGACGGAACAGGAGAGCCAAAAGGGTTTTGTCGAGGGACAACGGAGTTACAGGGGCGGCAAATGAATTGCAAGTCACGGTCTTACACAAGTCAGGACTGAGGAACATTTAGTACAACTGACGATACACCATCATTACATCAGCCTGAGTGCTTTTGAGGAACTGTTTTGACAGATGTATCAGATGGATTGAAAAATGCTAAATCATTTTAACCCCATTTTCAGTTGCAGAAAAAAGTGCCCGTACTTGATAAATGAGGGTTACGCCATGACAGCGAAGTTTCTCCAATGGAGACGTTCATACGTGTTGACAAAGTATCCAGTTACATTAATCCCAGCGAAGACAGAGTTGATGCCCCGCTCGCTGTAATGAGAGAATAAGCACAGAGATGTGACGACGCGAACGAGGGAGACGATCTATGGGCGCTAACGCGACGTGGCTTTAAGTAGGGCGACGGGATGGGGAGCGCTGCCTTTTAAAGGGATCATTCTGATAAATAGACTTGATGAGACTGGATAGTTGAGTGTTCCCTCCACGGGGTAAGTGAGCCGAACCGTCATGGTGGTAGCTCTGCAGCTCTGATGAAGTGGAAGGGATTATGACATTAAGTTGAGTAAGCATCTCTGATTTTCGCGGGAGGCTTGGCGCTGGAGCATTAAGTATGCGAGCTCCCTCTGAGGTATAGGGACAGACCAATATTTACTGGTTTGATGGTTTTGCCCGAGTCAGGGGGTCAGCAAAAAACAGTAGGACCGATGCTCTGGGGACAATGATTGTCCAAATATTCGCTGACAAGAGAACAGGAGAGGTGCAGAGAAAAGATGATGTGTGAAAGCTCGAGAAGAGGACACAGTCGTACCAAAATGTCAAACACATGACTCTGACAAAGCATTTTATGGTGCACTTATTTTTTCCCTAACTGCCTGAAAAATAGTGTCCAACCGATTGTCACTAACCAAGCAATACCGACCATCATGCATTGCACTTGCAGTGGAGATATGTCAAGAGAGAGGGCAGCAGTAACAGCTCGTCCTGTCCTCAAAATGCAAATATGAAGAATCACAGCACAGACTGAGACAAACACGTTTATTTCTACTTTTAAATATAGTCATTGAACGTGTTTCACCTTAAAGTATTAATACTTAGTGTGAAATAAACATGTATTGTGGTAAATTCTACCATCCGACGTTGTGCGTTACGATCTTGTGACAATGCAGATGGGCTCCCTATATAGTTCTCTACAAAGAAGTCCCTGTATAGTGAAGGAGGCGTTAGTGAGTGGGTGTTTCGGACACAGCCTTAATGATAATGTCAGTAATTAAACTGCAAAAAAGGAATAAAGTGTCAAGGTTATATTTGTGTAGTAATCATACTGAATTCACATAATACATGACCATTGCCCCGAGATAGTAGTTGATATCTTGTGTTTCTTTTCACTTATGCCTACTGCAGGTTTATTGTGAGTACTCAACAGTTTGTCACTGTAGTAAGGTCAGGCCCTCAATTATGTATGCTGTGGAAGCAGATGTAATTATATTAAATTATATGTAAAGAATTACATTGTGTTGATTGTGGGAATACATTTAGGAATGTCCTTGGAGTGACAATGAACACATTGAAAAGCTATTAAAAGAGATCTTGTCTTTCCCAGTCCTCTAGTGGGTTGTGTATGTTTTTGTAAATGTATACGTTGTGCGTGACTCGATATCAGAGGATATTTGGGCTAAAAATCATTGTGTAAATTACGCCATTTCGAGTCGAACTTGAATGCCCCAAATTAAAAAGGATGAACCCTTAAACGAGCATCATAGATCTCCTTTAAACATTTGCAGTATCAACATTCATCCACTCAGCACAAAAATCAGCTAACAAACATCAGTTTTGTTCGAGCCAGACAAAAATTTGACGATCATTTGATTCGTCAGTGATGAGAAATTGATCATTTTCAATTATTGAAAGTACTTAATCATTTTAGTCTTTCAATAGCGCGGAAGTTTCTGCTCCGTAAACGGTATTGAACCTAAAAAATCAACCTTGGAAGACAGACCGGTGTGGACATGTCCTCTGAGAGTTGCAACATAATTCAGTCGTGGTCATGCTGATCGTGCTGAGTTGATTAACTCGTGTTATGTTTACAATGTGACCCACAGACATTCTGTGCAGAGGTCTGATGGCCAACACAGGACGCTCCTGGTGTGAATCTGCTTAGCAATTAATATCCACTGGGGCCGAGAAGCTGGAGTGCTTGATGGTCACAGCTCTGGGGTCAAATACGTTTGGGTGGTCTGTCTTCCTCTTCCAAGTTTCAGGAACTAAAAGAAAAACAGGGGTCATATGCTGTGGCTCTGTCTCAGCTTTACTGGAGTGAACAGAATCTGAGAAAGAACAACGGAGTAGGAGATGAATACGAGTAATTCAGTGTTAATTTACATTTTTTACTTTTAAAATGAAATGTGTAGATAAAAAGGAAATCTGCAATTATTTAGCTCCATTAAACAAAAATTGCCAAATAAATTCAAACAGGAATGCATTCATGAAACTACAATAAAAATAGAATTTGAATGGGAGATTGTACAACAAAAGCCTGCATGAGAACCAGTGTTTGATTTTTCAAATGTTGCTTTTTGCTCAGTTAACTCTCAGTGGGAGTTCTGCTTAAATGATTAAAGAAAGTTAAAGGCAGGCTTCATAACAAATGCACCACATAGCATAAACAGCTGTTTTTACAGTAGGTAGTTTGCAGAAATGTTATCATTCAGCTGTAATGACACAAGTGTCAGCAGGGCAGGAGGGACAGACATTAGCAGATGCTATTAGGGGAATATAAACATATGTGGATGCCTTTCCATTTGATTCTTCACAATTTAATCTTGACATTTTAAATTAATCTCACTTTAATGAATGACAGTGGTAAACAAGCAGTTGTAAATGTGCTTCCAATGAAATGTCTTGCTGGGAAAAAGCCCTCAGAGTCAAAGTTTGGCTCACAGGTAGCAGAAGCGGAGAAGCAAGCACACACCACTGAATCACATCCCGATCTCAGGAGCTCCTCACTCTGGTTAAATGAAGATGTGTAGTGCAGAATAGGCGCCCGGCCGTTCAATCAGCCTGCACCCAGGCCTCTCTCTAACTTAGACGCACGCGGGAAACATCTCCGGGTGAGGGGCTGACGATGTGAGTTTGCGTCTCGTGTGTGTGTGCAGGGAAGGATAAGAGGACCGAAGCAGCGATTCTCTCGGGGGATGCCATGTCTCCTTTCAGCGGCGTGATACGCAAAGAGGTCTCTCCTCTCCCTTTCCCCCCCGACACCCTCCGTCTATCGAACAAGACCGACGACATGTGCAAATCCCAAAAAACAGTTCCATTAAAACCTTTTTTCGCTGCTTACAAGGCCCCAGAAGAGCGTTGACATGTGCTGCCTGTGGGGAGCGAGGCAAGGTTTTTTCTGCCGCGTCAGCCTATCTCTCCACCCCAAAGTGAGAAATAACAGGGAGGCAGCCCGGGCCGACGCTTTGTGTGACTCGCTGTCATGTGCGCATCAGAAGGGAAACCCCCCCAGCCTCGCTACAGATTGTTAAACCCCTGCGCATTCACCCGCATGCATATGCATTAAGACAGCTTTAATGCATGTCAGTGCAGAGATAATAACAGTGAATTAATTTAATTAAATGTTTTTGACACGCTGAATTGCCTCCAAATTAAAATTGATTTCTACAGTACACATCTGTCCAAACAACAGGGGGGGGGGGGGGCACAGTAGGCGCACATGAAAATGTTGTTTGGCAGGAAGGCTTGCAGTAGAATAGACCCATGCTGCGTTTTGAACCATCTAATTAACCACACAGTATTAAACAGTCTGTCGACTTTAGATTTTATACCATATCAGGCTGACTGCTCATAAGGTATGAATGGTAAACAATTGTATAAAGTTCTTTGTTACGTAAAACGAGGACACAGATGTTAAAATAAACACAATAAAATATTTTAAAATATACATTAAAGCAACGCCACGAGAGTTCCATGTAAAAATATATCATCTATAATTTCCCCCGCCCCCTGCCGCCTTTTAGAGGCGGCGAAACGAGATCAACCCGACATCAAGTGTTATATTAATACTGCAGCAACACGTTTCACAAAGGGGAAGGAGCATGTGCAGGAAGCCATCCATCATGTCAGAAATAACACCAGCAGCCCATGAAGCACAGTGAATGGACCCATGTTCCCACGGCATCGCACTGCCTTTTTCATGTAATCCGTACCCAATATGTCACACCTGTCACTGTAACAAGAAACCTGTGCTTCTGTTAATGTGCTGGTGACACGTGTGACAAAACAGGAAAAGGAAAGAGTATCTCGGTACTTGCCAGGTACTTGTTTCCGGGGGATTACGGCCATAACATTGGAAAAAGTCAGTCTTCCTGACAGGGGTGTACACTGATTGGATTCATTCAGCCAAAAGTCAGTACATATACATAGAGTATTTCCTACAAATGCCTCATCTCCACCAGCCACACAGCCAAGCTCTGATTATATGGTTTTCTACTGACCTGCCCCAAAGCAACAGATAACTACAATGACCCTGATGTCAGTGATTTAAAATGGAGCCAAATGGGGGCGGCTTCCACTCTCGCTATTGCGCCATCTGTCTCGTCATTGTGTAGGAAACTTGTGATATGTCAGGGTAAAGAGAATAAATGAACAAAATCAAGAGACATGACTTTATTTCCTACTTAACATGATATAAATGAGAAAAGCCAAATGATAGAAGTGATGTCTGAAGTCAATACAGCGGGAAAATGACAGACGACAGGCATGTGTGCCGGTAAATACAAAAAATACATTCATCAAATGGAACAATTTTGGACACAAATTTAAAGCCATCCACCATTTGGAGCTGCACTCTGTCTGACGCCTGCAGCAGCCTTTAGGCGTGTCGTTTTTCACTTGGAACAAAAAAAAAGCATCACGTTTCCTTACTGTACATTAGGCGACTTCTCTAGAGGGAAAGAAATTTGCCTTGCAAATGAATGTGGGTTATTTCGTACTGATGTGCTGTCTCCAAGATTTATTTTTGCAACAACTCACTTGAGATCTGCAGAAATCTGCTGTGGTTAACTCTTTTCTAAGTCGGGTCACAGCTCCCATTTGTGCATTGTCTGGATTTGTTACATTTGTGGAGCAGACATTATACATTATACATATACATTATCGCTGCCTTTAGTTAGTTATTTGATTACTCAACAGAAAGACACTGCAGCCTGTCTGTTTTGTTTCATTGGCTGATTTCTGCTTCTTTGTTGCATATCTCGTCTTTGCCAGGAAGTAAATTGATTGTATCCGTATGAGGCCATTCACATTTGCTGGCAACTGGCTTTTCAAAATGAGTTACAGTTTCATGAGTCGACACTACAGTGTGTGAGTTAAAGTTCACGTGCACCCACTGAGTGGAACTTACTTTTAGCGGCATTACTCATTCTTACCCACAATAGGACCAACTCCCCTATGGAGGACTACCCATCTATTAACAGTTTTGTAAAAAGCCACGCTTATTAAAAGAAGAGGAGCTGCGTTGAATTAGAAGCACCTGACAATGCTCCTAATTTGTGTCCGGCAAATGGGGTCTCTGTCATTCAGCCAAGAACACAGTGCACATTGTCGAGTCTGATCCAACCAAAGTTCGGTTGCCAAGTGACAAAAACACAAAAACGCACACACACACACACACACACACACACACACACACCTGCACCTACAATCGCGTCTGCTTAGACTTTCAAGATACCAGTGTGTTCAAAAGTTCACCTAACCTCTTTTGCCTTTTTTTTTATGTAGCAGTAATTCAGCCTTAAACACACAGAGTCTCAGAAAAAATCCACACAGGCTTTACTTTTTAATGAGGGATGTCTGGCCTCCAGGCATGTGTGTGTCTGCAAACCCAAATCTGCTTCATTCTTTTCGGCCGATGAGGATGAGCCTAATCAAGCCTCTGAGGGTCGACCCATATGAAAGGGCAGCCGTGACTTTCCTGCGTGCTGGCTTATTCCTCAACTCTTCTGTGATGGAGGCCCTGTCAGAGATGACAGGGTCCAGTGATACATTTTTCTAAGAGTAGTTTCAGACCACTTTTCAGATTTAAAATAAGCTGGCAGGTAAGAAAAAATACATAATGAATCATCCTAAATTGACCCAGCATGTCATTTTTTAAGGTGAAGCACATTGACTGTGCTCTATAGATAATACAATCAACAGAAGTCGAACTCACACTGAGAGTTAACGGAGCAAAAAGCAACATTTGAAAATGTCTTTTAGAAAATCAGACACCGTGGATTTCATGCAGGCATTTGTTGTAAAATCTCCCATTCAAATCATATTTTTATTGTAGTTTTATGAATGCATTCCTGTTTGAATTTATTTAGCAATTTCTGTCTTAGTAATGGAGCTAAAACATTGCAGATTTAGTTTCTTTCTATACATTTTATCTTAAAAGTTGAAAATTTTAATTAATACTGAATTGCTCTGTGCAAAAGTCTGCGTAGAGTTAGAGGGAGTCCTTCCCTCTAACTCGAACGTTGGGAGGGAGAAGCTACAACACAATACCTTCCCCTCCCCTGAATGCGTCTGCAAATAAAAAGGCAAATAAAAAATGCTCGTGATGGATTGATGAGCAATGAATTTGCTGGGACCATCTGCAAGGGGCTACATGGGTGAGTTGCCAGCTGATGACACAGGGACTTATTAGGACCGAAGCACTTGGACAATAAAACGCAATCACTGCACCACAGTTAGATCGCAATCATCCGCCGCAAGTTTTGTCGGAGCCAATTGACTTTTACACCCACTGATTTCTCACTCCCGTCCTTAAAGCGGAGAGCGAACGGGGAGCGCGAGGCGGCGTCGGCCTCCCCTTACCTGCGTCTCCATTCACCTCCGTGCAGTCTAATAATAATCCTTATCTCCCAACTGCCACTTCAAAGTACCCCCCCATTGACAGCTGCCCATTGATACACAAATCACTGATTGAAAAAAGGGACAGCTGATATTTTCTCTTCCCTTTTATAAAAAAAAAAAAGAAAAAAGAAAGATATGACAGTATGCTGATGATATTATCCTTTTTCTCATTCATGCGCATCCAGATTAAGTGGGAGGCAATGCGGTGGCTGTCAGCGCCGGCTTTGGAGAGCAGTTTTTCTGTTTACCCATCAAAACAGTGAAAAACATCTCCAGTAATGAGCTGTTCCTCCCTCCCAAGCATAAAGACCCCAGCTGTCACAGTGAGCGGCACATCCTCCACTCGTGCCTGCCTGCTCTATAGTGGGCTGATGTGCGGATGATAATGCCATCACGAGGATTAGTGTCTCCGCGGAGAGCCGACTCGCTGCCGTTGTCTCACAGCCATCACTTTCACTCTCTGTCTGGAGTTAAACAAAGCCTCACCATGGAGCAGATAGCACAGATCTTGTTATTCTTTGATATAAGACTTGACTCTGCGACACTGACAGAACCAGGTCTTGCTCAGTTGCTGGTTTTGTTGGAATGCACGCATCAAAATCGAGGTCCTTAAGTGCTCGGATGCTGCCATAACACTGAAAGAAGACTTTCATACGTACAAAATGCACATGAAGTTCATCCCTGCGTTAACTCAGGGTTGGAGCGCCGACTCCTTTGTTCCCGCTTTGCTTTGATTTTCTAAGAGATTATTTTCAGCGATCTTTTCTTGGATTTTACTTCCTCGCTCCATTTTCCCCAAAGGGATGGTGCGTTATCAGATGGCTGTCTTTTCAGAGAAGGTACTTGGAATCGAGTTAGATATTTCAAAGTAACAATATGTCTTTGTTACAGGAGATTGTCTCCGTGATCACAATGCAGATCTTCTTTAATTTTGTAATAGTGTTTGCATACAGGTAAGCGAGAGCTGCATTTGTATAACTAATAGCAATCTCAACTCTCGTCAACTTTCCTCTCTCCATCTCTCCATCTCTCTTTCTCTTCTCTCTAAGACCGATTAGACGTTTTATCCACTCCTGTTAGCTGGCTGGTATAGCTCGAGTGGATCGCAGTGTCTGTCTATCCTGTCAATCCCCAGACTGCTGCCCTACCTGCTCCTCTGCCTTGTCATGCCTTATTAATGTCTCTTTCCCTGCAGATAAGATGTAATTAACCTTTTTAAAAGAAGAATGCCGTCCGGCCATTAACTGTTTACGCGGCTGAACCCAGCATTCACCTGTGCTGCGTGTCCTGGCTCAACATCCTTCATGTGTCATACACGCTTTCCCTCAGACTTTCTCAATCGGTGAATCCTTAAGCCGCCGTGTTAACCTTCTCTCTCCATCTCGTTCCGTCACTCTCCCAGACATCCTGCTCCCGTCTCTCTCGGTGGCTCTACCTCAGGATGCATTTTTTATGTGTCCCTCACATGTCAGCCTCAAGCTGCAAGGTAGACAAACGTGGCCGGAACAAGCTCGGAAGCCGTGAAGAACACAAGATGATGGAGAGGTGAGGGACACTCCAATTTCCAGCCAGGGGGAATGAATAATATAGTAATTGCCGCAACTGCTGCATGACCTCTGGAGGATGAACACAGGGCAAAACATAAACTCGGAAATCCCGTCTTGACCTTGCGGCTGCGGGGATCGAGTCCTACATTGCAAGTGCGAGGGGCTGGGACCGAGATAATGCAGTATTGGACATCCTAACGATGGTTATTTTATTCATAATGGCGGCGTATATCACTTGTGGCCACAGTGACACATTTCAGCGGAGCGAGCCGAGATTGAGGCGTCACAAGGGGGATGACTTATGGGTCAGTGTGACAGGAGCTAATCATACTAGTCTCATACAACAACATGCAGGATGATAAAATAGCAGAGAGGGGAAACCGCACCCACACACACACACACACACATCCTGATCCTTACAGATCCACTAAGGATGACCTTCAGAATGGACTCTATTAATTACACAAGACTCTTAGGCTGATCCGTCAATTCCACTTCACACTGGGTGTTACTTCTTAATTAAAATAATGAGGCAATTAATAACAACACGGCTAAGGTCACTGCCCATACGACGGCGGACTACCACTTAAAACCATCCGAGAGGTCCGAGTGTGTAATACATGTCTGTGTGTTGGCGAGGGGCTTTCGGTGTGCATACAAAAAAAAGAAGCCCTGAACATGATGTGTATCTCTTCTCTTTATATAGCCCCTCTTCATTGCCACTCATCCGCTCACGGCTGTCACCCACTTGCATCCAGCCCCTTTCTTCGGGCATCCCATTTCGCCCCCCGTAGCTGAAAGACAGAGCGCCCTTGCAGGGTAATTATATTAGGTTTGGTGATAGGGGGATCATAAAACTTAAAGCACTCTAATACCTGGGAATTGGCTTTGGGTCCGGCTGTGAGTCATGCTGTTGTATTAGGTGTTGTATCAGGCCTGCTGCCTTGCCCTGCTTGACTCTTGTAAATTGTGCCGCCATGCAAAAATAAATAGGCGGACAGAACAAATAGTCTTAAATCAGCATCCTTAGGAATGTAGCACGTGCTGCCATGCTTATTTACACATTCGGGCCCCGGACGGCTGGTCAGGATGATAATATTGAGCTTTATGGCGACATAAAGCCTCCTTCGCCCTGCCTGCCGCCACCTCCACCTATTGTCCGCCTGAACTCCCCCTTCTTCTTCCCCCCTCCTCCCCCGTGGGCCATCCGGTCACAACAGCTGAGAGGAATCCTCCTCCCTTGGCGAGGCACGGGGATCAATAACTGCTCAAATTATCCCTCACTAGTGATTAAAGTACAACAGAACAGCCACGATTACAACCTGCCTGGATCCCTGTCCCCTCGCCCTTTTCCCTACACACCCCGTGGACACTGTCCCACGCTAACCTCCTGCGACCCATTTTGCTACTAATGCGTTCACTGGATGCCTTCCTTCACGCTCACACCGACACACACCGACACACCCCCAGCTAAGTGGTCCATGGCGGCCTGTGCACACCGAGGGTGATGCTTGAGTAATGACTATGGATTACTTCATTATCCTCCCCTAACAGGCCAGTGGGGCGCTTACATGTGGCTGCCTTTAACAAGCCGAATGGAGGGAGGACACTGGCAGAGAGACAAAACACTCCCAGCGCCCGTGTCCCTGTTGCTGTCATGGATGTTAAACACCTATGCCTGCCTATAAGTTCCAACAAACAGAATTTCCATCCCTCTGTCTTACTGTTAAACATTTACCGCTCTGTAAGTTCCGCGTCTCTCATTGGAAAGTTCTCCAGCAAAGAGCAACGCAGGCAAAGTTTAATTGTTAATAAAATGTTATCACCCGTCGTAATAATCCCTTCCTGTTATCTGTTCGAACTTCCATCACAGGCCCAATAGTCCGAGTGACAGAGATATGACGTTGATCAATATCTTATCATCCGCGGGCAGACAGTAGCTGACTCACCTTGCAATAAGGAGGAAGACGGCGAATGAGTGATTTGCCATTTAGCTTCAAATTACTTTCTGTTTGTAGTTTCTGATTAGAGCGATAATAATGAAGGGATCCCATTGAAAACGCTGAAACATCTGGGAGGATTTTTCATTTTCCATCGATTTTTCATTCGATGTCGTGTTATTTTTTTCCAACAATCTCTTTTCTCAGATGGTTCATCTCCTCAGTGAATGTGTGCTGATCTGCCTAATATAATCAGTCAATAGTTATATCAACACGTGTGGTGCAGTCGTGGATCAGACAGCTAGGTAGCAGTGTAGAGCCAAATACAACATGCAATTTCTAGAGAGTTGTAATTAATCATTAGCATTGCCACATTATACATTACAGCAGCCATTTTGATGTTAGAGTAATAGGTAAACACAGTTGTGTCACATTTCCTCATTCATTTGATCCTATCTTGAGTTAATGACAGGATTTATTTGTGTGGTCACAACGACCTTGACCTTTGATCATCAAATCCTTCTTCGACAGGATGGAATAATGGCGGATGGGAGCTCTGCTCCTGGCGGTGGCTGTCCCTCTTGTGGTGAAGTATAAAACAAACACTCTTTAAGGTCGATATCTTTCTCTTATAAGATCAGGTTGTTGGAAATATTTGAGAGATAATACTGTGTATGCTTGGGGATTTTATAATTTCCTTTAAAACTCCCTATTATCTCCGTCTCTCAACCTTTTCTGTCGGCTATACAGATCCTTGGCTTTTGAGGCAAATTTGTGATATAATACCATTAGAGTGCCCATTGAAAATAAGAGCAGTGGCTGATTGCTTGGTAGCATCATCTAACCAATTTGACACTCAACACCATATTTACTTCTAAGCTCCTATAGGCTCTGGTGGCGACTGTGTAGTGGCATTGAAAGTGCAGTCTGGCAACGGCTTTCTTAAATTCTGTCATTTTTTATATTTTTTAACAAAGCCAGAATCAGAGATTCCTCAATTTATTGTTGGAAGTTGACTTGACTAGATCTTAATACCAGGGTTGTAAGGTTTTCAACAGGTTCTACAGAAGCAGCTCAGCTGATACAGCTAAAGCATGACGGGGAAGAAAAGGATGTGTGAAGAATGATTGTATCTTTGACTTTTTAAGTATATAATTACCATTATCCCATTGCCGTCAGTTATAATCATGACCACATTGGATTTTGGCTTTCCTTACTCTTACCATATGTTAGTCGCTGTGATAGACTGGCGACCAGTCCAGGATGTTCCCCGCCTCTCGCCCAATGTCAGCTGGGATTGGCTCCCGCCCCCCCAGCGACCCTTGAAGGATAAATGCTGTAGCTAATGGATGGATGGACCCTAACCATTCATTCTTAGCGTCTGCTGTCATCTGAGTCCAAATGGATTAAGATATTTTCGTTCAGTGTAGTGAACAGGTAGCCAATTAGGAAATGTCCCAGTCGCAGTGGGGGGGCGATGGAGAGGCTATTCCTCGAGCACAAATGCTTTTTTGTCAGCTCAGAGTGGTCTCCGTGTGCGCTCACAGCCCTTGATCTTCAGAGTTTCATAATTACTTGGTTACATCGGCTGGAGCTCGGCAGGGAGCTCTGGACAAAACACAAGTGAATGCAGAAATCAGGCTCTTGCTTTCTTTGGCTTTGTGTAAAAAGGATTAGGTGAGTTACCTGTGTGAATGTATTGATAAATAAAGCTGTTTCTGATGTAAATCGTCAGATTTCCCTCCATTTCAATACCGCAAATCTTTGTTAGCCCCACGGATAAACATAAAAACACAGAGGAGGTTTAAAGAGATCCAACCAGCTGTACATACATAGGATTTATGAGTTCCAGAAGCTTAAACTAATTCACACAAGCAGCTTGTGACTTCATCTTATTAAATGCAAATTGTAAAATATTTAATCAAAATATTCTGTTTTAAGAGAGAAAAAAAAAGACAAAATGCATACCCTGTAGCTAGACCAAACAGGAAGCCTGCCATTTTGGCTTTAGTGGCCATTTTCCACATTTCTACTTTGACGTACTTGTCCCAGGGCTTTCATCCGATCAACTTCAAATTGAGATGAATGTCATCACAACAAGACGGAGATACAAAATAACCCCAAAATAGATTTGTCGTCATACCGTGGCGTCAAAGTTTGACGACACTCCATCAAAACAATAGGTTCTGTATCTCGGACATACAGGGTCCAATCGAGTCCAAACTAGACATGTAAGACAAGAGTCCCGGGCTGATGACATCTACACAGAAATCATGACTTAAAATCACAGCGCCACCTGCTGGCTACAGGAAGTGACATGTTTATACTTTGATGAACTGCTCCTGGCTGCTTTACAATATACAGCTCAAAAGAGCTGTATATTGTAAAGCATAATTATTATGTATAATTATTTCCATATAACTTCACATCAACTACAATTGAGGCGAATGCTGCTGTTTTTACCCAACTAGGCCTAAATTTATTTGATAATTGAGGATAGTCCACTGTGTAGATAAAAAATGTACAATTTACAAATAAAAAACAAGAAATAGTGTCTCTGCATAATATATTTAATGTAACATAATATTTACATAATATACACTGGAAAAAAATATTGAGAAGTATCGACAGTACAAAGAAAATAGCTTAAATGTAATATGGGACAATAAAACAGGAAGAGATAAAGAGACAGATCTAAATGTCATACTTTTAAAGTATTACAACCAATAATGTCTCAGGTGTTTATTTGTTTGTCATTTATCACATGTGTACGTGTGTTGCTTACAAATATAACACTGGTCGAGAATCATTCTATATAATTTCAAAAGAGAAAACTAGTTGTGTGACTCTATTATGTTTCGAATTATTTTTCAAAAATGTGTCCTATATAGTAACACAAGAGTAAATATTATCTTTAACAACCTGCAGATGGTGAGTGTGTGTGTATGTGTGCTTGTTTGTGTATTTGATTTAGTGTCCTATTCAAGACTTTTTCCAGCATAAACACTAATCGTGTCAGGACCAGTGGACCTCATGGGGACCAAAAGAGGCAAGACTTGATTTCTGACCTCCTGGATAAGGTTTGTGGTGAGAAACTGTGATAAATGGTGTTCAATGGGCCACGCATTCACACTCTGTGTGTCAATATATTTGGCCAATCAGATGAAGCCCTGCCACTCGAGATGATAAATTAAAGAAATTCATATCATGACGTTTTTTCTGTCAATTAATTATTGTGAAAAGAATAAAGAAAACAGATTATTTGAAAAAAGAGATCTCGTTTGTCCCGGGTCAGATTCATCATTATGATAAACGTGTGAGTGTCTATCTATAGTTTTGAGGCCAAATTTTGGTCCGATACCATAATTATGAGGACATTTTGGCTGATCCTCACAAATTCAAAGGACTGTTTGAAGGTTAAGAATTGGTTTTAAGGTTAGTGTTAGATTTAGGTTTAGGTTAAGGCCCGAAGCGACTCATTTTCCTGCTCTTTCCACAAAACAAAAACCTGAGATCCCATCCTATGTGGATTTGTGGTAAAACATAATTAAGACTTTGTATGTAATATTTTTGCGTATTTAAGACTTTTACAACCAGCAGAAATTGTGGATTCACAATTTTAAGAGACAAAAGATTTATTTTACATTTTCACTGATTTCACAGAGAATAATTCATGGCTCTTCATTAGAATAATAATAAATTTAGGGGACTGGTGGAATCCACGATTATTAGTCTAGATTTTTGCATTTTTTGATGAACTATGACTATTGAAAGTAAACATTTAAAAATAAAGAAATCAAGGAATGAATGGAATGTTCCAGAATAAGAGAACTGTTTGGGGTGGCGTTTAGCCACCTGGTAGAGCTGCTGCCCCAAAGAGGAAATGCTTCAACCCACAGACGCCCGCTAGACTCCAACCCGCGGCCATTTAGGCATGTCCTCCCCAACTCTCTCTGTCCCCCTTCACAATTAAGCCTCTGTCCTATAACAATAAATAAGTAAAGGTTATAGAAAGCCCCAAAAATACAGGTAAAAATAAAAGGACTGTTTAAGATCAAAAGCACGTTTAATGTTAAAGATTAAAGACACGTTCAATGTTCTATATATCAAAGGCTCATGCTCCTTTGCCTTAAAGGTTCCATTGATAGGTCCTTTATAGCAACAATATGAGTAAGGGAATAATGTGATATCTATTTCATACAGTGACACTCCACTGTGATCAAGGGGGAGGTTATACTGACACAGCAATCTGTCCAGAATATTTCTAACTTTCTATTTCAAACTAAAACATTAAACCAGTGATGGAAGGTTTTTTTCACCAAAACGTAGGGACTAGTCAAGACCCAGCAACAATTCTGCAAAACTCTATTTGTATGTCACAACAAATAAGATACCTCATAGATCTGCTGGCCAAGGAGAATGCCTACCTTAGAACAGAGTACCACTGGAGGATCCAACTGAGCCAAGAGTTGGAGGAGCACAAACAAGAGCTGTTCCGACAGATTAAGCTGAAGAAAATGTTCATTAACAAAGGACAGGAAACAAAGCAAGAGCTGGAGCAGTTACAAAGGTACAGCAATGCAGAAGCACTCAGCGCCACAAAGATCGCCTCTCAGGTTAACAACACCATCAAGAGGAAGAACATAAAAGATCTTCAGAAAGATTACGAGGAGCTGAAGGTGGCATACATCATCAACCAGGAGAAGTTGAACAATGAGGTTCAGTTGGAGAAGGATAAAAAAAATAATATCCGAATAGAATTGGAGAACCTCATAGCGTCCATTGATGATTTCTACCAAAGTTACACAACAAACCAGGAGAAGTTCAACACCAAGTTCCAGGAGGAGAAGAGGATGAAGAACTCTCTCCAAGAAGAGCTGGAGAATCTCAAAACTTCTCATCACGAGGTCTGTCAAAGTCATACAACCGACAAAGAGAATTTCAACACCGAGCTCCAGGAGGAGAAGGGGAAGAAGAAAGTCCTCCAAGAAGAGCTGGAGAAGCTCAAAACTTCTCATCAGGAGGTCTGCCAATTTCATACAACCAACTTGGAGGAGTTAAATACCGAGCTCGAGGAGGAGAAGAGGAGGAAGAATGCTCTCCAAGAAGAGCTGGAGAATCTCAAAGCTTCTTATCAAGAGGTCTGTCAAAGTAATACAACCGACAAGGAGAATTTCAACACCGAGCTCAAAGAGGAGAAGAGGAAGCTGAACGTTCTCCTAGAAGAGCTGGAGAAGCTCAAAACGTCTCATCACGAGGTCTGCCAATTTCATACAACCAACTTGGAGGAGTTAAATACCGAGCTCGAGGAGGAGAAGAGGAGGAAGAATGCTCTCCAAGAAGAGCTGGAGAATCTCAAAGCTTCTTATCAAGAGGTCGGTCAAAGTCATGCAAACAACCAGGAGAAGTTAAACACCGAGCTCGAGGAGGAGAAAAGGAAGAGGAACGTTCTCCAAGAAGAGCTGGAGAATCTCAAAGCTTCCCATCAGGAGGTCTGTCAAAGTCATGCAAACAACCAGAAGAAGTTAAACACAGAGCTCGAGGAGGAGAAGAGGAAGAAGAACGTTCTCCTAGAAGAGCTGGAGAAGCTCACAACTTCTTATCATGAGGTCTGTCAAAGTTATGCAAACAACCAGGAGAAGTTAAACAACGAGCTCGAGGAGGAGAAGAAGAAAAAGAACGTTCTCCTAGAAGATCTGGAGAATCTCAAAACTTCTCATCACGAGGTCTGCCAAGGTCATACAACCAACCAGGAGAAGTTAAACACCGAGCTCAAGGAGGAGAAGAGGAAGAAGAACTCTCTCCAAGAAGAGCTTGAGAATCTCAAAGCTTCTAATCACGAGGTCTCTCAAAGTCATGCAAACAACCAGGAGAAGTTTAACACCAAGCTCGAGGAGGAGAAGAGGAAGAAGAAGGTTCTCCAAGAAGAGCTGGAGAAGCTCAAAACTTCTCATCACGAGGTCTGTCAAAGTCATGCAAACAACCAGGATAATTTCAACACCGAGCTCCTGGAGGAGAAGAGCAGGAAGAACTCTCTCCAAGAAGAGCTGGAGAATCTCAAAGCTGCTTATCACGAGGTCTGTCAAAGTCATGCAAACAACCAGGAGAAGTTAAACAACGAGCTTGAGGAGGAGAAGAATAAAAGGAACGTTCTCCTAGAAGATCTGGAGAATCTCAAAACTTCTCATCACGAGGTCTGCCAAAGTCATGCAAACAACCAGGAGAAGTTTAACACCAAGCTCGAGGAGGAGAAGAGGAAGAAGAAGGTTCTCCAAGAAGAGCTGGAGAAGCTCAAAACTTCTCATCACGAGGTCTGTCAAAGTCATGCAAACAACCAGGATAATTTCAACACCGAGCTCCTGGAGGAGAAGAGCAGGAAGAACTCTCTCCAAGAAGAGCTGGAGATTCTCAAAACTTCTCATGACGAGGTCTGTCAAATTCATGCAAACAACCAGGATAATTTCAACACCGAGCTCCTGGAGGAGAAGAGCAGGAAGAACTCTCTCCAAGAAGAGCTGGAGATTCTCAAAGCTTCTTATCACGAGGTCTGTCAACATCATGAAAACAATCAGGAGAAGTTAAACAACATGCTCGAGGAGGAGAAGAATAAGAGGAACGTTCTCCTAGAAGATCTGGAGAAGCTCAAAACTTCTCATCACTTGGTCTGCCAAGGTCATACAACCAACCAGGAGAAGTTAAACACTGAGCTCGAGGAGGAGAAGAGGAAGAATAACTCTCTCCAAGAAGAGCTGGAGAAGCTCAAAGCTTCTTATCACGAGGTCTGTCAAAGTCATGCAAACAACCAGGAGAAGTTAAACAACGAGCTCGAGGAGGAGACGAAGAAGAGGAACGTTCTCCTAGAAGATCTGGAGAATCTCAAAACTTCTCATCACGAGGTCTGCCAAAGTCATGCAAACAACCAGGAGAAGTTTAACACCAAGCTCGAGGAGGAGAAGAGGAAGAAGAAGGTTCTCCAAGAAGAGCTGGAGAAGCTCAAAACTTCTCATCACGAGGTCTGTCAAAGTCATGCAAACAACCAGGATAATTTCAACACCGAGCTCCTGGAGGAGAAGAGCAGGAAGAACTCTCTCCAAGAAGAGCTGGAGATTCTCAAAGCTTCTTATCACGAGGTCTGTCAACGTCATGAAAACAATCAGGAGAAGTTAAACAACATGCTCGAGGAGGAGAAGAAGAAGAGGAACGTTCTCCTAGAAGATCTGGAGAAGCTCAAAACTTCTCATCACTTGGTCTGCCAAGGTCATACAACCAACCAGGAGAATTTCAACACCGAGCTCCAGAAGGAGAAGAGGAAGAGGAACGTTCTCAAAGAAGAGCTGGATAATCTCAAAGCTTTATATCACGAGGTCTTTCAAAGTCCTGCAAGCAACCAGGAGGAAAAGATGAAGAAGAACATTCTCCAAGAATGGCTAGCGAATATCAAAGCTTCTTATCACAATGTGTTCAACAGCGATCTCCAGGAGGAGAAGAAGAAGAAGAACACTGACGAAGAGCTGGAGAAGCGCAAAACTTCTCATCACGAGGTCTACCAATCTCACAACCAACCAGGAGAAGTTAAACACCGAGCTCGTGGAGGAGAAGAGGAAGAAGAACGTTCTCGAAGAAGAGCTGGAAAGGCTCCAAACTTCTCATCACGAGGTATGCCAAAGTCATACTACCAACCAGGAGAATTTCAACACCGAGCTCCAGGAGGAGAAGAGGATGAAGAACTCTCTCCAAGAAGAGCTGGAGATTCTCAAAGCTTCTTATCGCAAGGTCTGTCAAAGTCATGCAAACAACCAGGAGAACTTAAACACCGAGCTCGTGGAGGAGAAGAGGAAGAAGAACGTTCTCGAAGAAGAGCTGGAAAGGCTCCAAACTTCTCATCACGAGGTATGCCAAAGTCATACAACCAACCAGGAGAATTTCAACACCGAGCTCCAGGAGGAGAAGAGGATGAAGAACTCTCTCCAAGAAGAGCTGGAGATTCTCAAAGCTTCTTATCGCGAGGTCTGTCAAAGTCATGCAAACAACCAGGAGAACTTAAACCCCGAGCTCGTGGAGGAGAAGACTTGACTTTTGAATAACTTTATTCATGACACATTGTCAAAGTAAATCTTAATTATTCAATTATGTGGAAAAGATAGGATAAAACATTGCATGCACACTTAACCCTATACACCCTATACACCAACCCTAAAGTTACAAGATGCTCCGCTAAAAATGTTTAAACCAGATACTGGTTGTCTCCCAGCGAGCACAGAACCTGTCCAACACCCCACACAGCCCTGAAACCCTACAAATTGTCCATCAATGTGAAATATGCATGTTCAATCCTCAACCGAGCTGCCACCATACCCCTTAGTTGTAAACTAACGAATTACATTTACTCACGTTACTGTAATTGAGTATTTTTTTTTTGTGTACTTTGTAATTTTTTAAGTAGTTTTTGAATTGATTAATTTTACTTTTACTTAAGTAGATTTTGACTGAAGCTACATTGGAAATTACATCCGTTACTGAGTAAAAAAAAAACATAGTTCAAGGCGCAAGGCAATTCTCACTGCAGTAGTAGACAGTGTTGTGCACGAGACACACCTGCCAGTAGCGATCTTTTCCGTATTATTCAGGAAGTGCCTTTTTAAAATAAAATAAACCATTTCAAAATAAATGTATCAACATTTTGATTTGTTGTGCCTTTTGTTTGCAGGTTATGAATAAATAAACAGGAAAAAATTAGCAATAATAAAAAAAAAGAAGAAATTCTTAGTAATTGATACACATGAAGTACAGTTTAAGGCAAGGGCTAGTGATGGATAAAGTTTTCTTTAAAAAACAAGTTGTCTTTCATTCTCACTTTCCACCTTAAAACTATGAAATGAACTGAACTATGAACGTGAACTATTCATGTTTATGAACTGAACTTTGAACTAGTTAATGAGTGGTGTGAACTTGCACAACACTGGTGGTAGATGCTGCATAGAGTGGATGATGGAGTCGATGTCACAAGAGCTAGAGAAGGATGATATTGCGGACGACCAACAAGCGGAAGCATCGAACTTTCCGTTGAGATTAAAGCAGATGAAGAAAAACCGTGGCCACATCTCAGCAAGATGTTTGTAGACTAGTGCTCTAAAGGTGGACCAAAGTTTAACCAAAAGTTTAAATATACAGTGGGACAGCGGCATTTTAACTTTTTATTTTAGCTGTCATGTGGTTCATGTCTTGACATGTCCTCCCAAAAGTTCTTAAATGTTGTGTTGACATGTTAAATGTTTAATGTTTGACTTTGCACTTATATTTGTAAAGATTGTCCTTTAATTAAAAATAACTGTTTTTGGATTGGATTTATGACCGCTTGTCCTTTTTTGCACTGAAGAGGAGCAGCCGTCATCAAGTTGTTGGAAGTAACTTTTACTTCAAGTACATTTTAAATGAACTACTTTTTACTTTTACTTGAGTAGATTTTTAGATGGGTACTTTTACTTGTACTTAAGTAAAATTTCATCAAAGTAAAGGTACTTTTACTTGAGTACAATATTTCAGTACTATTTACACCTCTGCCCCTCAGACAGCACAGTGTATCAGTCCAGCCTCCCACAACTATTTTTTCTTCCGACTTATCCAGGTCACTAACTTTGCATTTGAAAAGAAAAAATTCATTCATTGGTGTGGGCTATGTAATGGTGTGGGCTTTGTAGATAATTTGCTAACTTTTTGGAGTAAACCTGGTCTTGTTAGGAGAGACAGCGTTCATCCCACTTGGGATGGAGCAGCTCTATTATCTAGGAATATTACTAAGTCTAGTACATGACAACCCAGAGTTGGGACCAGGGCGCTCCCTCTGGATCAGTCACACAACCCCATAGAGATTGTGTCTGTCCACTGCCCGATTAAATTATTTAAATTAAACAATAACAGAGCGAGAACTCCACACAATAATCGAATACAAATTAACACAACCTCTGAAACAACGCAGGAAACTAAGACTTTTAAATGTGTTCTTTTAAACATTAGATAACTGTCAACTAAGGCTATTTTAGTTAATGAACTAGTCTCAGATTACAGCATAGATTTATTATCCCTCACTGAGACGTGGCTGCATCCTGATGAATATGTCAGTCTAAATGAATCTACTCCCCCCCAGTCATATAAATTCACACGTTCCCAGAGAACTCGGAAGAAGAGGTGGAGTTGCTGCTATTTTTAACTCCAGTCTATCAATTAATCCTAAACCTGAACTCAGCTACAACTCATTTGAATGTCTTGTTCTTAGTCTTCCACGCCAATCCAGGAAACACCAACAACCAATCATATATGCTGTAGTTTACCATGCTCCGGGGGCTTATACTGAATTTTCATCGGAATTCCCTGAGTTTTTTTATCAAACCTAGTCCTAAAGACTGATACAATTATTATTGTTGGTGACTTTAATATTGATCTTGATAATAATAAAGTTAGCCTTAGCGTAGAATTTATTTCGATACTAGACTCAATTGGTTTCAGTCAGTGTGTACACCAACCTACTCATTGTTGTAACCACACACTTGACCTGGTATTATCATACATTTAACAGTACTTCCGCGCAATCCAATACTATCAGACCATAATTTAATAACCTTCGATTTTTCATTATCTGAATATATGCCACTAATAAAAAACTCATTTTCTAGATGTCTACCTGGTACTGCTGTAGCTAAATTTAAGGAAATAATTCCAATTACATTTAAACACGTATTATCCATCGATATATACAACAAATTCTTTAAAAACCCGAGCTCAATTGAGATGGACCACCTCGTCGATAGCTCTGCAGACTCATTACGATTTAAAATTAGACTCAATAGCGCCTCTGAAAAATTAAAATGTCAAACATAGTAAATTAGCTCCGTGGTATAATTCCAAGACACATGAGTCGAAACAAAGATCAAGAAAATTAGAAAGGAAGTGGCGCTCCAGCAACAGTGTTGAAAATCTCCTAGACTGGAAGAATAGTGTTAAAGTTTATAAGAAAGGCCCTCCACAAAGCAAGAGCTGCCTAATATTAAAAACTAATAGAAGAGAATAAAAAAAAAAAACAGTCTTTTCTTCAGCACTGTAGCCAGGCTGACAGAGAGTCACACCTCACCGAACCCAGTATTCCTCGATCCCTAAATAGCAATATCTATATTACCTTTTTTAATGATAAAATTCAAACTAAACCATCTCCTGCCCTAAATTGGCACTTATATCCTCCAAACAACAGGCTGACAATCCTACCCATCACCCCTGATCAGTTTACCAAAATAATTTCAGGTTCTAAACCAACAGTCTATATCTTAGATCCCATTCCTACAAAATTACTTGACTACTAAAGAAATTCTGCCCCTAATAGATAATTTGTTACTTAACACAATCAATCTGTCATTATTATCAGGTTATATACCATAGTCTTTTAAAATAGCTGTAATCAAACCCCTACTCAAAAAAACAACACTAGACCCAGAGGTTTTAGGCAATTACAGGCCAATATCTAATCTCCCCTTCCTGTCTAAAATCTTGGAAAAAGTTGTTGCCAATCAGCTGTGTGAGTTTATCCAGGAAAATAATATATATGAAGACTAAATATGACTAAAATAGTTAATTAACATTAAAGGAACTGCCCTAAACTCGTTTAAATCTTATTTTTCTGATTGCTCCTAATCCGGCAAATTAATGATGAGTCATCTGGTCGCACCAAAGTTAACCATGGTGTTCCACAGGGATCTGTGCTCGGGCCAATTTTATTTTCATTATATATGCTTCCACTAGGAAACATTATCAGGACACACTCTGTAAATTTCTACTGTTATGCGGATGACACCCAGTTATACTTGTCAATAAAGCCTGAACCAAGTAATCAATTAACTAAACTTCGAGCATGTCTCAAGGACATAAAAACCTGGATGACCCGCAATTGCCTCTTGTTAAACTCAATTAAAACAGAGGTTATAGTAGTTGGCCCTAAACACATTAGAGAATCATAAAGACATAAAATCTAATGATATAGTTGCACTGGACGACATAGTCCTTGCTTCAAATGAAACAGTCAGGAACTTGGGAGTGATCTTCGGTCCTAATTTGTCCTTTAATTCAAACCTAAAACAAATTTCTATTGTAATTCATTATTATCAGGCTCCAGCAGTAAGTCGTTAAAGACTCTGCAGCTTGTCCAAAATGCCGCAGCACGTCTCCTGACAAGAACCAAGACAAGAGAGCACATTTCTCCAGTATTAGCATTGCTACACTGGCTTCCGGTTAAATCTAGAATAGAATTCAAAATTCTCCTCCTCACCTTCAAGGCCCTAAATAATATGGCGCCTTTTTACCTTAAAGAGCTGTTAGTACCTTATTTGCCCACTAGAGCACTCCGCTCCCAGAATTCAGGCCTACTTGGCGTCCCCAAAGTCTCTAAAAGTAGAGTAGGAGCCAGAGCTTTTAGCCATCAAGCTCCTCTGCTGTGGAATAATCTACCACTTTCAGTTCGGGAGGCAGACACAATCTGTGTCTGCCTCCAATAGAGGTGTTGATGGCTGATTTACTGAGTGGGCCACATGGTTTTCATCGTACTACCATACAAACCAGTAGCCAGTCAGATTTACCTTGAGCCTCAGTATACCCCCAAGTTTGGCCTGTATCATTGTATCATAGATTACAAGGCAAAAATCCCTAATGAAACTAAGACGCAAAGGGAATTAATGACACATAAATTCTATGTCGTGCGGGTTGATCGTGGTGGTAAGGTGGATCCTGTGTCGCGTTGGCATCGGATGGTGGTGATGGTACACAACCGAGGTGGCGGCTGAGGATGGATCCTGATAAGCGGCGGTCGACAATGACTGTGGACTATAGTGGCCTCCAATCTGGGTGGCGTATCGTGATCTTGCTGGCGGCTGATCATGGACTATTATTGCAGCAGGACTGCTTGATATATAGTATTGAAGTTATCCTTAAAAATGTTTACCCTCATCAATACTGCTAAAAACTTGATGATGTTCTCCTCTGCACCTGACATCTATTGCACTTCTGTCCGTCCTGGGAGAGGGATCCCTCACATGTGGCTCTCTCTGAGGTTCTACGTATTTTTAGCCTGTTAAAAGGGTTTTTAGTAGTTTTTCCTTACTCTTGCTGAGGGTTAAGGACAGAGGATGTCACACCAATGCTAAAGCCCTATGAGACAAATTCTGATTTGTGAATATGGGCTATACAAATAAAATTTGATTGATTGATTGATAGATTGATTAAAACCATGTTTTTCCTTGCTATGTATTTGGGTCCAAAAACAAAGAGTACATCTATGTTTCAAAGAAATCATATTTTATTTTTCCAATTACGAAGGGTTCGGTGAATGCACTGATGCTGCTTGCAGGGTTCAGTACCTCCAATAAGGTTCTGAACCACTGCTGTAGACTGATGTCAGACAAGGTCACAACGCTGCACAGTTTGCAAATTAAAGGCAAACGGTCTTTAATTAAGCAGTGTGCCATGTCTCATCGTCGTGTTTGTTCTCATTCATGTTGGCATCTGCCCCCTGCCACAGCTTTGTGATTCTACAGTGAACTGCATTTAATCATATCAAATATTCACATTACACATTTTTTTGTTGGGATGTTAAGACGAGACGCTCAGCACTGGGTTGGATGAATGTGATGTACTACAGCGCACTGGATAACCAGAAATATATCCTACTAGTAGTGGTATTAGCATATTTGTATTCAGTCATTAAAAATGTTTCATATTATACACATAGACACAAGCAGAGGCAGACGCGAGATGCTTATATGTGCCTGCCCTACATTTCTGTCCATCGAGGTAATCCTCCAGATTTAAACAAACAAAGCAAAACATACAAATTATTCACATTTGTAACCTTACAAAAAAATCTCCTCAGACCGTTTTTTGAAAACAAATATGAAGGGAAGAGTTATTTTTTGTGTCTTTTAACAGGTCTCTAAGCAATTTGTTTAGATTTGCAGTTCAGCTCTTGTGTTTCTGCTCAGCTGTTATCCACTGTGCATTTTTAAGTTCTCTTCCTTTCCCCCGCCTGCCTGGGTTTCTGTTCGGCATCAAATTTGAAGTGACGAGACGTTTCTTCAAAAGCTGCAATGCATAAATAACACAAGCACTGATACTTCTAAGTCCCGCACGAAACTAATTTTTCTTTAATCATTATTTTAAATATTTCAAATAGCTTTTAGCAATAATTAATTGCTTCTTTACAAAGTTGTTTATGATCTAGTGCTTCTATATATGTTTGATTTAATATCTGGTGACTGTCATGCAAGACATAAAGACTTCAAATAAGGGTGTTTAATTAGACAGGTTGTACAGTCTGGTCTGTTTGCAGATTATCTTCAGTTCCCAGTGTGAATGTGTGGTAAACAGATCACTGCCCCAAAATGCACCATCACACTTGTAACAATCACTATCAGTTGTGGTAATTGAAGAAGCTTTGACATCTCATCCGGTTACACTTTCTACTCTGTCCACTGCTGTTGACAGGAGCTGAACATGACCAGATTTGATGAGTCGTGCAATCTGAAATGTGTCCCTGCTCCCTACAGTTTGTAAAGAGTGGCTGTCTGAGTTCCTGTAACGTTTGTGTGAGCTTCCACCAGTCTGACCATGCTCCTGTGACCTCTCCATCAGCATGCATCAACTTGCTAACTCCAGATTGGCTTATTAGATAAGTGCATTAATAAGGAGGTGTCCCTGTGCTTGGAGAGACTACATCTAAATTAGCTCTCCTTGAACTAAACTTTACAAGCAGGACTATGCTTCTGGTCTTTACTCGAAAAGAAAAGAAGGAAGGAATCTGTGTTTCATGAGGTCAAAGACTCACCCCCTGACTGAGAGGGTGAGAAGATGGCAACAAGCAAAGCAACGGACAGTTGCTGGTGCGTGTGAATGCAGGGGGGGGAAGGACTATGTGAGCAGGTCTGAATCTTAGAATCATATAAAATAAAACATTTGCATTTTCAATAATATGAAATTCATATCTACATATCAAGCACTTGAAGATGAGGTAATCAATAAAGTGTAGTTCATGCAAGAGGAAACTAATTAAATGGGCAACGTTTTCATATAGATACTGAAGGTCTATTGATGTATTCACAATGTCAATGCATTGACCACATGTAGGAAAACATTCCACCTCCAACATTACCTGTGGCAGCCAGTAGCCTCCGAGCAGCATATTGAATCAAATCAGTAATGATAACTAGTTCAGATTATGAGGCAGAAAACCATCATCTCATTCATTATTCACTCTTCTGAACTTGAACAGCTCGTGCTGCTTCCACAACGCCTGCTGGAGCTTAGCTGCGTTTTCACAGCCTTTAAGATGAGCTTGACCAGAGTATGGATATTTCCTGTGCGGCTTCATTGTTCCTTCACCTGTACTGCCCATGCCATGCTAATTACCTGATACATCCATGGTGTCGGGTTTCACTTCTTCACCAGATGTTTGGCTGGCTGCTGTGTAATGTTACCAACATTATGAAATTATTCACAGAGTCAGTCTGATATTTAGTGTGCAGACTTTCTCGGCCTGGCCGCCTAATATAATGGCCGTAGAAATCAAGGAAAAGTGGATGTGTGAGCACAGCAGGGGAGTCGCCCGCTGGATTCCCCGCAAGCGGGTGAGGGGGTTTGTGATGACACTTCGAACTCGCTGCAGTCGAAAATAAAAAACAAACAAAAAGAAAGCAAATGTCTCCTGGTGAAAAAGCTGCGTCTTACACATAGAATAGACCGACAAAAAGGAGGTGGCTGGGCATTAAGATGCTGTTTGGATGTTGAGGAACAGGACAATGTCAAGTCCCAACTCACATTATATCAAATCCTCGTAATATATTATTATATTGTCCTTATATTATGTTTTTTTCTATTAATTGGATCGAAAATACTGAGGCTCCTTGATAGCAGTGTTTGCATTGAACTGCTGAACCACATCAACAGCTACAAGATACATACAAAAGTTGGATATCCATTTTATGACTCACAGGATTATGGATAATTAAAAAAAGGTGAGTTTGAATTGGTCGGTGTGAAGTGTGCAGGTTGCAGATTCATTAACAAAAGTCCTGCTGCCTTCACACAACTGCATGGGTTTAATGACCTGAAGGAGAAGCTTTTCTGACACAACAGTCTTAACATCAGAAAAGCTTTGCTCAATGAAAATATTTGGCTTTTGTTGCCATCTGAGGCGTCTATTCTCAGCACAGCAACATCAACAACTCGCTTTCCACTGCTTCAGCTGAACCACACCTGTTTGTTCCTCCCACCTGTTCACCGGGCGTGCTGCGCCTCGCACAGAATCACACGCACGGATAAAATTCAAATTCAGCTGGTGGAGGGCTGCTTGCGTCGGTCGTTATAATCAGTTACCAGAGGCTTCTGTCTCTCTCACGTTGTCTCTCGGCCGTCCCTCTCAGCAGCTCGCTCTCAGTGACCAAAAGCAAATGTGAGCTGTTGAATCCAAATAAGACCCAACAGGCCAATTAATTCACAAACAGCCTCAACGTCGCATTTCCATCTTTCTTTCATGTTCTTGTATCGCTTGTGAGGTCGGATCTCACTTTCCCACTGCTTTTGCGCATAAACACATTTAGAATTTTTTGTTTGCCAAGACCAGATGATGTTTTCTTACCCAGTCTGAATGGAGAGACAGATGGTGTTCGATGTCACTGTGTTTGACTGTGCATCTCTGTGTGTCGGAGAGAGGGAGAGCGAAAAGAATGGATTTCGTGCAGTAGTACCGGAAGTAAAGATTTGATCAGCGTGTGGAAATTATAAATCATGTGGTTTTCAATGTTGATATTGTGTTAGTGGTCATTAACAAATCAACATATGGACACTTAGAAGCGTAAAATTTGTATTTATCTTTTTCTTTCCAGGAAACCTATGACACCCCTTGCCCCAGGATTCTGTGTAGACAGGACATTTCACACCTTTAAATAGCTAACATTGGCTTAGAAGTAACGGCCCCACCTTCCTCTCTCATTGGATAGGGCATATGCCTATCATCAGGCTAGATTCATTAACAAAGGCAGTAGCCAATACCAGCAAATTCTGTAACAAGAAAATTCATAGGATCAGGAGTTTTTCATGTAGATGTGCTTGTTATCTTCATCTGGAGGCTCATGTGAATAGAACTTTGCAGGGAGACTTCTTACTTGTAGGGCCTTAAAAAATGAAACAAATACCCCCAAAGCCAGGGAGTCAGAATGAGAGAAATCTGGAGAGAAGTGCTGCGGAAGCAGACACCCGACAGTCTGCGTTGCACTTCACACAACAATATTCACAACTTCTAATACCATATTGTTCTATTAATCAGTCGACCCTTACGGACTAAATGAATACAAATAAGTCTTTGTTTCTGTGGGGATTTTTGGATGCGCATAAAGTAATAAACTGTAACAGCTTGACAGAGTTGCTGACAGAGATATTCTTGTTTTATTTGTCTGTATAGCAGAGTGTAAAGCCTTTTGGTAAGCTGCTTTATTATTTTCAGTTTTTGAAGGCCACTCTTTGAATCAAGTTCGCTGATATACCTGTCAGTTTTGATCGCTCCACTTTTCTAGACAATTTAAGATATGATACATTTAGGTTCAAAGAGGTAACATTGGAAGTCAATACTACCATATGTCATCTTTAGACCAGCACATACAGGTTTTTACACATGTCCATGTATTCCTAAAAAATGAATTCTGGATCTGTATGCTATTTAACGTCACCATATGCTTGAAACTCTTTACACTCTTCTTCCTCCCTGCCCTCTCAGATTCCCCTTCTCGACCCTTCTCCCTGAACAAGTTCGAGTATGTGTGTCGGCCGCCGTAAATGATTTACTCTCCAGTGGCGAGGTCTCTCAAGATTGGCCCTCCTCCTTGCATGACCACATGTCTGCTTCACTCAAAGTCTCTCTCTCCAGCCGCCGAAAAAACCCGCTGTACAAGAGTTTTCCTTTATTTACACAACTGTTTTTTGTTTTTTTACTGCCAACAGAATCACTGCAGATATCTTTTCATGTTTGTCATCAATCATGGCTGAGCAGGGGGCGATGACGTCTCCCCAAGCTACTGTGTCCGGTGAAGAAGTCACAAAGGCTTGTTCTGTTGCTGTAACACGTATCATTGGTCTCTGGAGGTAATCTGCGACCCGTTTGCCCTTTGCGTTGTTGTAAAGGTTGGGTCTTGCAGTACACATGCTCCCTGTGTTTTATGGCGGCGTTGATCGCCTGCAAAGTGGTTCATTCACTACAGGTGACTGGTGCTCACTCAGATGTGTCTTTCCAGGCATGTTTCGTGTGCGCGTACGTGCTCATTTACCCATTCGCGTTCATGAATGTAAACATACTTCCTGTAATTTCTTCTGGCCAAGGTGACTTTGGCGTGATCCAAGGTATACGGTACGTCTAATGCTAATGATTGGCTGTTTAGGCCTGCAGTATGCTGGATGCAACCTTCCCGTAATGTGCTGCCGAGTTTCCGGAGAGAGTTTGCAGAGGGCGACTGGGGATGTGGTGGAAATACAAAATGCGCATTCACCTGCAGCCTATAGTCAAGACGCTACATCCATTTAGATGGTTGTCATTGAATTCACCCATTAGTTCGGTTCTGGTTTTGAACAAGTGTAACCTAGGTCAGACTGCTATATAGTCCTCTCTCTTGGGCCTTGATTTTCCTGGAGAAATCACCATGTATATACTTCCACATGTATACAGTATTACACATAGTAGCTGGTCTTTGATTTGCGTTATTATGCAATGTGTATCTTGTGGTCCTTGATAGTTCTTGAATTTTCCGAATACTCTTACAGAGATGGAAACTGGCATGCTCCCAGGTAATCCCAAACGTCTGCCATTCGATCCCTGTCACCTATTGTTAATCAGCGCCCCCGATGAACGCAGCGAACGGGAGATCACTTCACACTCGAGTGAACACCACTAAAGTCTTTTCTCCTCTAATAAATGGTCTCGTCGCCATTAATTACTGCTACAAATCCTATCATTGTTCATCCTTAAAAAAGAACAAGCGCTTCCAAGATGTATACGTGATTGATGATGTTCAGTCACCGGCACTCGTAAACAGCACAAGTTGGCTCGAGTCAAACTGACTTTGAAACGCAGGAGACATAAACAGAGGTTCTAACGTGGTGAAGGAGGATTCGAGTGCCAACAAAAGCTGTCCCAGATTGGTTTCTTTGCTAAATTGGTACCATGCGTATCATATTAGCCCAATCAATCAACCTCAATGATGCAGATAATTAGAACATAAATGTGTCAAGGTAAAGAGGTGCCCATTCGGGTGTATAGCAGCATTACAGTAAGGTTAATGCAGTTTTATTAACTCCTCCTCCCCATCTCTCTTTCTGTCTCTATTTTTGCTCTATTAACATCTCTCTCTGCCTGGATCCCTTTCTATCCTGCCACTGAGACGGGTGCTGCTTCTCGTCCTCCTTCTTCCTCTCCCAGTGCTATCCAGTACATCTCTTAAAAGCGGGAGATAGAGATGTTTTTGTGTGGGCTTGTTTTGAGTGAGATAAAGAGAGAGGGGAAGAGATGGCGGCAAACAGACAGATCCCTCTCGGTGATTCTGATCTTCAAAGTCTTATTTATGATTCATTGACCCCCTGCCTAATGCTAATGTATTATAGATCTGTCTCTGCCAATGAGGAAGATGCATTATGAATTTTGGCATCATACACAAAGTGGTAACATTTTGCTCCAAGTTTTCTTTTGTCCTGTATTGCACAGAATCATCAGTCATTTTGTCCAATAAAGCCAATGCAGCATTTCACAGTATGCCATTAAAATGCCGTCCTCCTTCAGATTGAATCCGGAATGCAAGAAGTTACTTACTCAAAATAATGTTAAATGATAAATTCCCCACTTCTTATGTTGATAACATGGTTGTGAAATAGAGGTGGGGAAATGTCTTGATTCATAGATGCATCGCGATGTGGATGTGGAGAACTCAGCATCGATGCAGAGACGGAACTAATGCTACGTTCCCTTTTTTAGCGATTGTCCCGCCGCTGCATGATTACAACCACCATTTTTTGGGGATCAGGACAGACACACACTAAAGGGATAGTTCACCCAAAAATGAAAGCTCACTTGTTCTCTACTCCCGATAGAGGATGTTTTGACATTTTGAGTTTCAGGGGTTATCCTCGCACAAACGTGTGTTCGGAGGAGGATAACAGTGGACATTTAGGCTAAATACATGGTGTAACTGATGTCGTTTCGAGACAAATTTGAATGCCGGGGCTTATGGACAGATTAATGATGCCACAGCAGCAGTATGGAGGATAAATATTTTTTTCTGAAGTTTTTTTAACTTTGAAGAATCTGTCACCATTTACTTCAAATATATTGGATTTGGGTGTGTCATGGGAATTTCTCAATAGTCAACCACAAGTCATTACAATGTCTTTCTGGAAGTTTATTCTACATCTGCAGATGGGCATCAATGTACAAGACCATGGAATAGATTTAATACAATGAGCAATGACATACAAGAAAAGCAGCACTTTATACATCTCTAAGCCCCTCCTAGAGAGGAAACAAATGTTATCGATCAACCTCTTTCATGTTAAGCAATAGGTGACCAATATCCTGTCACCTACTCTTTCACAGACCCTTGGAATGTAACATCTATTTTCAAGATCCCTTTCCCAATGTTTACAACCACAAATCCCCCGTGCTGTTAAGTCTTTGTTAGGTGACCCTGTCAGTGAGGAAGTCATATAACATCAGTTTGAGTGCAACCCTGACTTCTCAGGCAACATTTGTTATCTTTCGAAACAACGAAGTAGTTCCTCATATCAATCATTGTCCTAATAGTAAAATTTCTATCACAGGTGCTATGCTGTTTACCCCTGAAACTCCGTTTTGTGACTCAAATACTCTTCCATTGGCAGAGTGGTGAGTAGATAATTAGTATAAACTATCCCTTTAAAGGTTCGGTTGTTGTTTAATGTGTCAGATTCCCCTGTTTAAGTGTCCTGCCTCCGCTCTGTGTGCATGTGTGTGTAAATACTGTCTCACGTCTTCAGACAGAGATGAGATCAGAGAATCGACTCGCTAACATGTTGTCGCTGTTCCTGTGTAAAAGGGAGTCACTCATGGGAAAAGGTATATATTAAAAGATTGACTCCTCCTTTTTATGAATCGATATCTGTTCACTTAAATGAAGATCGATTTTAATCATGAAACAATTCTTCAAACCAGGCCATAGCTTGTAAGTGTAACCAGTAAAAAGTCAGAAAGAGTCCTTTTTCACACAACTTTTCTTAAACAGTGAAAGGATATTTTAATTACTAACTCGTCCACTGTGATATCTTTCACACAGTAAACAATATCACAACAATAACAACACTGCACTTGTTACAACAGTGCACTTGTTATTCTAAAAGGTGAAATGAAATCTTTCTGTTTGTAGACTGATTTAGCTTCATTACTTCAGATGTGTCAGATTGTTGAATCAGTAGAAACACGCTGAGACAACATCGCCCACATTATAGCAGCTTTGACCTTTTACCACCCGTGTGTTCTTTATTCAACTTTCCTCAGCTCACATTTCATGTCAGGAGTATAGTATTTAATTAATTTACTTTACTTTACACTTGTTCCCACAGAAATAATAAATCTATATCATCTGGTTGGTTTGCCGCGGTAAATATTGTTAGTGCTCTAGAAACAATCTTTATTTATTCTGATCTGGTTCAAATGTTTATTCTTTTAAAAAGTAATAACAAGATAAAACGAGCATGAACAAAGAGCCAGATGCAAAGTACTGTACAGAAAAGATGAATATAATATTATGAGGGCGACACCTTGATGAGAGAACCGGGGTGCAGGGGCCGTGCAGTCACACCTTTGGGCCAATCAGATGAAGCCCCAGCTGGTGTTCAGCTGCCCTCTGTAATTGGTGGAGACTGAGGCTAGCTAGCACGATGGCTGGAGACTAAAAAGCAAATGTACATTTACACATCAATATTTATTACAATTTCATATGGTGATCACACTTTTGCACAATGTTCTCGCACAACTTAGATTTTCCTCATATTGTGCGAGCTTGATCTCGACCACAGCTGGGTTCAGGCCACTTATTTTGTCCCCCTGTTTTCCTCCTGAAACACTGAGTGTGCTTTCAGCTCAATGCTTTAGCTCTATAATACACTAATTGCCTCTCTACGTACTCATCATTCAGTGCTTTGAGATGAGTAAGAGAGGTCATGTGTTTATGTAATGGACATTTCATTTTCGGTTCAATTGGCCGGGCATCAAGACGTCGTTGAATAAATGTTGCAAATTACTAATAGACGTGTGTGCCTCCCATACAGAAAAAAGAGACAAACACTACAGACAAATGGAACCACCTTTTGTACTCTGTACTTAAGATGCATTTATTCGTCCCAAACACATGCACAGTCATGCAAAGGCACACTCATTCTTCCACTTAATTGATCTGAGTGTGTTAAAAATGACCTTGCATTACCTTGAACTAGTGCTGCAAGGCCAGTGGGCTGAGGTCTCAGTGGTCTCATCACTCACTGTGGCTTGGCTCACTAGACATTTGCATGGGATAGCGGTATTTTTGGTTCACACAACTGACCATTTGCTATAGAACCTCTCTGGAATAGTGATCATCCTGTCACAGTTTAGCAATGGTACGTGTTAATGACAGAAGCAAAACTACTCTTAATTCCTACAGTGGTACGCTACCAGTATTTCCAAGAACACTTCAAACTGCAGATTTTTTTCAGGGTTACAGGATAGATTTGTTGAACGTTATTGCTGTGTTGTATTTCACGACTCAGGAAGCTGGTCCGTGATTTTATGACTGCATGATCATGTTCGAGACTCTGGCCTGCTCTAATTGGATTTGGGGGTATTTATGCTCCAAAAACAAAATAGCAGTATTCATAATAAAGTTGTTTTCCTTAACCTTATAAATTAAAGAAGCATTCATCTAGCATTAAGCTAAATGAGCTATAATACTAGAACTTAATAGCTATACAGAGATACAAAAAATGATCCCTGATTTCTTCATGGATAATAAACTCGTGGGGATGCTGACTATTTGTCGTTTTAGTTTTCTATCCACTGATGGCCATCAAATAGTATTATCAAGGTTCTTGCTTTTAAAATGAGTCAGCTGGAAACATTTGCAGTTCATAAAAGTGCACTGACTAATTGGGCTACATTGAAAGCTTTTCTGAAGTGGATTCATGCCTGCAGCGGCTAATCTCTGTACAAAAAAAAATGTCAGTTCCCTGGTAAAACTTCTGTTTTTGTCAACTTTTGTCTGAAATCATGGACCCATGGTTACAACACTTTTAAGGATTTCTAAGATTTCAATTCTTGCACCCAGCAGCACGTCCTGAGAGGAACAGGTTACAATTAAGTCACCCAGAACGGCTTTCAAATAAAATCAGAGCACAAGCCCCCATTTTCATTTCAAACTTCTCGATGCCACGTCGTCCAAATTGTTCCCCCGTAACGAGTGGCTGTCATCCTGTGAGATTGAATGCTAAACGTAGGCTTGAAGTATCGAATATATATCTGCAATCTCGTTCAAATGTCAGCTACATCGTTACAGTTTGTCGAAAGTTGCAGGGAGCTGAGAACCCCATAGTCTGGATTTTCCTTCGTTTCGCCATGAGTACAGAAAAAGTCCTGGCCATCTGCTCTGCTGAAATATTTAGGCATGCTCTGTTGCAGCATCACTCTCTTGGGCTCTGTTGCGATGTGGAGAGACCAAAGGGCGCTGTGGTGGCAGTGTGTAAGGGAAAGGGCACTGTTGCATCCGCTTCTGTGCACAATAACACGCTGATGTAACGCACTGGTGTTCAGGAGGGAAAAACAGCAGGGGTTAAAGTTATCCACACTAAACAACCCCCACTGAGGTGCCTTCAGGCAAGGCACTTATTATACCAGCCAGGTGCGAATGAGCACGACAGCATTTATTTAAAAGCAGAATGTTGATACCAAACAGCTTGTGTGTTTAGCCCACCTGACCAAGAAAAACAAATGTTAAAGCACACGTACCCACATTAATACACACACACAAACAGACACACACATACTAGACACTAGCTTTCCTGCAGCCAGCTGTGCATTATGCATTTCACAAATCCCCCTGATGGCATGTACAACAAGATGCCATTTCATGCTGTGCAGAAATACATGTGGAGTGATCTGAAGGCCTGTAGAGGAAAAGATGGCAGGAGCAAAACTGATTTAATGTACACGCAGCATCGTCCGCAGCCTTTATGCATGAGCGATTCTATCAACTGGAGTGTGTTTGTGTGCGTGTGTGTGTGTGTGTGTGTGTGTGTGTGCATGAATGTAAGAGATGTAATAACCAACTTACTGGCGTCATTGAACACAACATAATAACCCCCCCCCCAAATCATTGAAAACCGTGTCTATAATAACTAAATATAACTGATATCAACTAAAATCTCTATAATAACTTCAGCAGCTTGACTCCAAATCATATGGATAAATCACACCCTGGCGTTCAATCTGAGCTGCCTGCTAACACAGCTCTGCAAAGCTGCTTGTTATTGGTATACGGCTACGAATGTGTACATGAGTGACAAAACTCTGACAGTGCAATCATAGACTCTGCAATCTGTAGTGAGCGATTTGTTCTTCCACCTGATTATCCATGTTGAATATTTATTATAGGTCATTATAGGTGAGCAGAGCAGCCCAGACATAATTTCCAAAGCAATTACCAGCCACTGGGGGAAAGGGAGAGTGCTCTCTGACCAGGAGGGAGATGTAGTCCCCCCAGTGTGCCCTGGATCTGCTCCGGGGTGTTTCCCAGCTGGTCATGCCCACTACATTTCCAGAGGGATGTACCGGGGGTCGTACTGTACTTATCAGCCCAGCTTCTCACCTGGCTCCACAGAGTGTGAAGGACCTCATCACCAGCCGTTATGCAATACATAGAAGGACAAAGGTGAAAATGTCAAGCCAGTGAATCAGCAAACCCAATGACATAGTATAGAATATTAATCATAAATCATTGACCATCGTGAACTGTGACACGTGGCGTCTCTAACTTCTATAGATTGGTTTGCGAAACCAAACGGCGAAAGAGGTGGTCTCCCTCTGGCTCAAAAAAAGAAACACGGCTTGTTTCTTTTCCAGTTTTATTTGATTTATCTGGGATAGTTCAGACTCTCGGATCAATAGCAGGAAGTTGAGACAAAATGAAACGATAGAAGACGAAAAAGAAGAAGAAGCCTGTGGACTTCGACACAGACAATGTATTGGCTGAATGACGTGGATGTTCAATTTGCGGGTCGTAATACCAAAATGAAATCACAATAAAAAACGAAATCACCAAAGTGAACTGGTTCATGGATTTTCTCCATTCCAACTTCAACACGCCACTAACTCACCAACATGAGACGCGGGCCTCCGAGTCTACAAACTAATCGATAAAAATCAATAATGTTTCCGGTTCTGTAGTTTGTGTTTTCTTCGGTTCTGATAAAGATTCATTACCTCTGCCAAGGGGTTATTTTTTCGCCCGTCCGTTAGTTGGTGAAATGTTGGTGCAGACTTCAGAGAAAGTGCTGGATTCAGATTTTTTTTTTCATTTCCATAACATTTTGATCATTAATTTGACATTTTAACCAATTTACCAGGGAATAATTTATGGATCTTAATCGAAATAATCGGGCCTGTTAAGGAACTGATATCTATGAGTGTTTGCAATTAGGTTGGATTAAATTTAAGAAGACTGTAGGGTGAAGTACCAACTGGGTGCCAATCTTGTAGGACTCCATCCTTGTTTCCCTGATTAAGTCTAATATTTTGTATTTTCTCAAATATATTATAATTTATTTCTTTGGCCGATATGCTTATTAGCATCGTGTCCACAAAGATTTAAATGTATAAAGGCTGGCATTCGTTTCTGTGGCTAACTGACTAATGGCCAGCCTCAAATCATCTGTTGACTCAAGGACAGAGTATAATGAAGCCGGGAGGATGACATCATTCACAAACAGCATATGCAACACCAACGCACACACTCCTCAAGCTCTGTGTCACCCTGACAGCTTTCCTATGAATGAGGCATAAATGCAAACAAGACTCTTGGTCAGGTAGCAAGAAGAATAAGACGATTTAAAAAGATTTAGGAAAAATAGCTCATGCTTGGTAAATGCTGAGGATTAGCACGTCTCCACAGATCGTTTGTGAGAGATGTACCTTTTCAAGTACTTGATGAAATGACGTAAAGGGTGAATCGGCTCTGGCGTGTCGGTTTGATGCGTCTGCCTAACAACCTGTGCAGACGCCTGAATAAATGTAGCCCTACTTGAACTCCATAAGCACTTTATGTAGATTTAAAAATAATCCAGGCAAACCATGAGTTCACGTCAAGTGGTGCTCAGATCAGCTGCTTTGCCTCGTGTCGTTGGTTGTTATGTACAGGAAGCTTGACATATGCTGTGATGTGTATGGGGGGGGGGGGGGGGGGCACCTGGCAGATCCACTGGGGGCGACAGCCTGGGAGATGAATGAGAGACGTATTGCTTCTTAGATTAGGTTTGTTTTCCAATTCTCTTCTGGCCATACACCATATTGATTAAAACCTAATAACCTCATAAGACGCTCTCCTCCACGCTTCTCCCTTTTACAGGAACACCACCCCTCCCTTTCCACCTCCTCCTCCTCTCCCGGTCCTCCCCCTCCTCCTCATCTCCTTTCTCTCACTGTCCCCAAAGAGAAACGACTCGCCCGCTCTCCTTTCACTATTAAAGAACCGCTGACAGCGAATCACTCTTCCTGACCTCAAAGTTGAGCCTTTAATTTTGATGGTATCTATCAATCATGACAAGGATATCAAAGAAAAAAGAAAAAAAAAAGAAAGAAAGAATTTGCCGGGTTATATATCCGACCCGCGATTAAAAGATATTACCTCGCAACAAACACATCAATCTGGGGGAAAGTGTCAAGCAGACAAAAGGGTTATGAGGGGGAAACGATCTGGCAGCCTAACGACATTAGCTCTGATTGGCGCAACATTTGGCTGACGGAGCCTCGCATTTGTTTGGGGGCAATTGATCGCTGCGAAAACAAATTTTTAAACATTGATGCCTCTTTAAAGTTTCATGAAGCTGAAAGTAACCTTGTGGCACCACGCACTCCGTTTCAGCAATTTCGAGCCCTCGATGTGAGCCCGGAGTCGGTGTGTGACCCGCCGCCCCCACTCCACTTCTTCGACAATCTGCTTCTACTCGCGCTGCCCATATTTCCTCCGGCAAACACCTCATAATGGGTCTTAAAGCGTCACTTAAAACTTTCTCTCCTCCCATCGGCGCTTCCCACGTCCCCCCCCCCCCCCCGGCCCCCTCCATCTGCCCGGAGACATCCCGATATGACATCCCGTCACATTTCAGCAGCCTGATGAGCCTTTATCCTCAGTAAGGAAAATCAATAGTGTTAAGACTAACCACTCGTACAAACACTCATATGTGTGCAGACGTACACACAAAATAATATGAGTGTAACCGTCCTGCAGGCTATATTTTGCCGCTGATAGACGACGTTTGGTTTTATTGCCTCTAATCATGAGTGATGCTCAAATTTCTTCCTTTCTCTCCTCCCGTTGTTGTGTCTTTCTTGGTCTCCATCTTTGTTGCCCTCACTTTAATCTCCCATAAGTGCGCAATAGAGGCAGATTGTTGTCTATAAAGAGACAGCCACACACATCCACTTCCCCCTCATATGTGACATTTGTGAACCTCTAGTCAATTTCTTGGGATCATTTCATTTCCCCTTCCATTGTTTGGCGCGGTCGTAGGAACAGAAGTCTTGGTATGTTAATCGTGTTAGTGGTATTTGCATTCTAATTAAAGGGGAATTTACTGGCCCAGCAGGGGGGATTAGATGGCACCAACGACTGGTGTGGCATGTCGCAGTCGGGAACCTTTAACAAGGCCCTCGCTTTTCATGTTGTAATGATACAGTGGTTGGGTGCCTTTGTAGAAGTGAACTGCTTCCCTCCATCTATCCAAATTTCCCGAGCTATTTCTCCCCTTTAAGCGGTTTCACAGAGGGGCGTCACACACTGTAGCTAAACCTTTAGGTCCCTGTGTCGCTCATTATTTGCCACAAAAACATCTAATCAAAATGTCCTTAATATGAAGATGCACGGAACTTCTCAATCGTAGACTTTGAAGAAAGGATTTGCTCTGTTCTCCCTCACAAAGGACGGCAGCTGTGAACAACTTGCCATCGTCCACACTGAACTCAAACACACTTCACATGTTTTTAGATTCAGTGTGACTCATAGTTTCCCAGAAAATCCTCATACGATTGTTCATCGTGGAAAAAAACTCTTTGTAGACATTATAGAAAACCCCCGCTCACCATATATTGACATAATTTTCCTGTAAATCATATTTTTAGATTTGACTTCTTACCGTACTCCAGTGATGATTGTCTCTACAATTGTCTGTACTTGTTGAACAGGAACTGCTAATAGCAGCACTTCTGGAGGGTGAGTGGGGCTTTGAAAACCCCTCTGGTAGGTTAATGCTGCTCTGAACAACCATTACTGCAGCTAATAGGTCTCGCTTGTTTTTTTCTAAGGAGGGTGTGTAAACTATAGAGAATGGATCAGACCATCATTTTATCAAGTGAAAATCAGCCAAAACCCGACCAGAACCTTTTCTGTGTCCAAACCGATTCAAGTCTCTTGTTTTCCCTAATTATTAGGGGCCGATTTCCAAATATCATTGCAAACACAGGGAATGATAGTGCTTCACAATTTAAAAATAGTAATATGGTAGGGTAGAGCGGGGTAATGTGGGACATTTTGCTCCCCTCTAGGCGAGCTAAACTGATATATCAGTAAAATGTACACATTTCCCATTAATTCAGGACTTTTTCTAGCAATGGAAATGATCAGAATGTCTTCAGGACAAAGGGCAGTGAAAATATGATTGTTTTTAAAAAAGTGGTCTTGTGTCCCACTTTACCCCGGCTACGGGGTAAAGTGCACTTACTATTTCCACTTTAAAACTACCATAACAACACATGTTGTAATGCTGACAACCACACATTCCAAAACTAATATCGGACTAGTAACATAATGTGATTATTATGATTCATGTGATCTCTTGCACACCCTAGCTTACCTGCACAGGGACAGGGATATTGATTTTCTCTGCGTATTCAAATGCCAGTTTACGGCACTTAACAGGAGCAAGGCCATGGAACTGGTCAGCTAGTTGTTTCGAGTGTTTGGCTCCTCCTCCATCTCATCTGTGAATATTGTCTTTACCTCAGGTACTGCACCCCAGGCTACTGATTTTACTTTCCCTTTCTCTTTTTTCTTTATGAATCTTTTGAGGGTTGTCTTATCAATATTTTTATCCCTTCCAGCTTTTCTTAAGGACTTCTTTCCTTGCATGACCTCAGCGGCTTCACTCTCCATCTCTGCGAGGGGTGTTTGGCCCCAGGTTGTCTTCCTGGTGTAGTTTCTTGGCATGATGGCTTTTCTACAATGTTTATGACATTAAAAATAAAACATATATAACGTAAAATAACACTAAAATATGTTTAAGACTAAACTTAACTTGTGCTTCATGGTGGGGTAAAGTGAGACACTGTCCAACTTTACCCCGAAGCCACAATTTTAGAAAAACAACATCTTTTATCAATTCAGGCTAATCTTCAGCTAGCATCAATCACATGATTTTATATGTTGGAAGTTCATCAACATGTATGATATAATTTTTTCTACCTGATTCAATTTGTTTTGACACAACAGTTGATTAAGTTCAAAGCAAGAAAATTTACTTTTACATGCAAAAAAATTGCTAATTTTTGTGAAAAAACCTACTTTCCACAGCACCTGCACCAACTTCTCCTTCATGGCAAGGGGGGAATGGGAGGGGCTTTTAAACATAATAGTCACATGACCAAAAATGTGTTCCGTTGCCTAGATACAGGGGGTGCTTCACATCACCCGATGTCCCACATTACCCCGCTCTCCCCTACAGTGAACACAAACTGAAGCATTCTTAAGCTTAAACAGATTGAACCCTTCCTCTCCTTGCCGCACAGTGGTTTGCTCCAGGGCTATGAATGTAATGCAATGACATTGTCATACTTAAGCAATGCAAATATAATGAGTTAATAGTGACACTATTACTTATATGAATTAAAAACAGTAACAGGTATTTGCATAATTTATTGTTAAGTAATGCAAGTGTCTAATACCTTTTTTCTTACATTGTTTTACAGCCACCTGCACCTCCACTGGAGATAACCACAGATGTGTCATAGCTCACTCAGTGGTGGTTCACTGTCATTTAATTTATACATTACTGCATTTAATCGTCACCATTAGTAATACAATTGACTGGTTCTGCTGATAGCATTAATAACACCATTACATCAATAAGTATCACTGTTATTATTTTCATTGTAACAACCAGTCCATCAGAGATTAATGTCATAGTTCACCGAAGAATTTAAATTCCCTCATTATCTACTCAGCCTGACTTTCAAAATTGAGCGTTTACGACATTTCGGCTAAAACATGTTGTAAATGACGCCGCACTGGAGCAGTATGGAGGCATTTAATGTATTTTTGACCAACCAGTTGGGGCAGATGGCCTTGCACTGGTTCTGTTGGAGGGCTCGACCTGTTTAAGGGGATATCTTTTTTTTCCCACTGCTTCCAAGTGTTTGCTCAATGTTTGGACTGTTGAGATTCTTTATAATATTGTACGGTTTCGACCTTGCAGTGTTTATTGCCTCGAGATGTAATGTGTCTTGTTATTGGCGCAGTACAAATGACATTGAAATGCATAGCTAATGGAGGATGTTGTTACTGGAGGAAAGCAAGAAACACACAACATACATTTCACTCCCACCCCGCCCAGCCCAATATTACCAGATTTGCTCCACACTGAGTATTTGGGTTTTTGTTTCACTGGTTTTGTCAGGACTGTCTTGCCGGTTATTTTCAAGCTGAGCTGATCACTGTGTCTGTCTCCCTGATATCCCGTGCTCGCCTCACTGTGGAGATTTAGCTGGCTTTAAAAGACACAGCGAGGAGATCTGAATTGATTTGTTCTTGCCGACCGTCTTACTCTCTCAGTTTCTCTTTCTACTGCTCTCCTCTCCTTGTCGTGTCTTGTCTTCTTTTGTTAGCCTGCCGTCGCTTGTGCACTCAGTGTTCCCCTTACCATGTCGTCCTTTTTTCCTGCCTAATAGCCTTTTTTTTCTTCTTCTCCCCTTTAAACAGAAGAACAGAGACATGAAAGACGAGGGCCGACAAAGTGACACTGCATGCCTCCCGTTGCTTCCTGCTGCAGTCAGGATGGCTGCGAGCGCTTCCCGGCTGTAGGTGACTAGCGGCGCCTCTTGCAGAGAGGCAGTTATAGAAGCAGACAGGAACCTCAGAGTAAAACTGCGTAGAGGTCAGGGGACGTAAGTGAGGTGAGCGTCAGATCAATGTGATCAATAGCGGCCAATGATTGCCTGGAATCAGTCAGCCTCCCTTGATAAGTCAAGGACAAAAGCATGACTCCGCTGCAGTTAACCTGATTATGCTGGGGAAGGGAATGATTTAAGATACAGCAGGATTCTGATTCCCTCACTGTCTGCCTGTGCATTATATGTACCTATTGACAAACATATATTTCAGTAAAATATGAAGATGTTTAAATAAAGCCTTTAATTCTAACACATGGTTTTTTTGTGTGTCCTTGTTTATGCTTTTGCGAGGTCTCGATGGGATTAAGCAGTAGCCTTGATGCTTTGGTTCACATGTTTTGACATGTCTCCTTTGTCTTCTCTTCTTCTTTCACCCCCTCTACAAGTCTTCTTTATCCCTCCAATAAGCGTAAATAGAAGTATTTTCCTGAACGAATTGGACTCATCGCATTTAAATGGCTGTAGACCTTCTTTTGTCATTTTCTGACTGAGATCTAAAAATGTTCTTAAATGACCCGTCTCCTGCTCCCCCTCTCCCCACCCTTACAGTTCAGCTACAGTTGAGGAGGCTTTTCCAGCTGCTGAGCTCCCCCTACAAGTTGGATTGGTTACTTAGCTTCGCTTTGGTTTAATGCGGTTGGCCGGGCGCAGCACGAATGATAGAGACACTTACAGGAGCAGTAAATTGACAGAGTCGATTAAAACGGTAAGAAAATAACATTTTAACGATTCAAACATGTGTGAAAAGATCCAAATGAACACTGTAAGTGAACTTAGTGGAGCTCTGCATGGCCCCCTGGGTTTCTGCCTTGGTGTTGCTGCAGCAGGGCTGTGTGCACCGTCACGGTCCCTGGGTCTGTGCCCTGGCGCAGTGCATGGTGTCCCCTGGGTGTCTGCGCCATTGAATCCCCATTGTTCTGACTGTGTGCACTGATCAGAAATGAGTTTGGCTTGATCACGTTCCAGGGACGAGTCACATGGTCGTGCTCTCTCTCTCTCTTTATTTAAAGTATATTCCCCCTTTACTCCCACTCACGTATACAGTTGCAATCAGAAATATTCAACCCCCTCACCTCAATAGACATTATAGTGATGTGGATGACAGATAATGACAATAAATGACAAAAAAAACTCATCAAACAACAAAAGATATTTATTGATGCGTATTTTTGTTATTTTGACAACAGAATTTGACTTAACTTTGAAGTTCAAATGAAAAATGTAACTCTCTCAACACATGTGCATGGGCAGTATTATTCAACCCCCCAGCTTCAGTACTTTGTGGCGCATCCTCTAGCCTTTATAACTTCTAAAAAATGTTTTCGGTAAGTGCGGACAAGCTTCTTACACCTCTCAATTGGAATCTTTGCCCATTTTTCAAGTGCAAAGCCTCTAGATCAGTGATGTTTGATGGCTTCCATGCTGCAACTGCCTTCTTTAAATTCCACCAAAGATTTTCAATCAAATTTGAATCTGGTGACTGTGAATGCCACTCCAGGACGTTCCAGGATCTTTTTCTCAACCACGCTTTGGTGGACTTGTAGGTTTTGCTTTGGATCATTGTCTTGCTGGAAAGTCCAATGATCACCAAGGTTTAATTTGTCAACAGAAGGCATCACATTCCTCCTAAAATGGCCTGGTATTTCTGTGAATCCATGATGCCATGTACACAATAAAGATTGCTAGTTCCTGCCGCAGAAAAGCAGCCCAACATCATCTTTGACCAACCTCCATGCTGGACTGTGGGGATGGTATTCTTCTGGTCATAAGCCTGGCCTTTCACACGCCAGACATACCGCTGGTCCATACATCCAAACAGTTCCAGTTTGGTTTCATCAGTCCATAGAACTGTCACCCAAAACTCAGTAATCTTATCCAAATTCCTCCTGCATATTCTAGTCGACTTTTGATGTTCCTTGTGGTCAAGAGCTGAGTGTGTCTTGAAGCCGGCCATGAAGTCCTTTTTTATTCAGTGCACATCTTATAGTTGCCACTGACGCACTTGTACCAGCCTTCATCAGGTCATCCTGTAGGTGTCTTGCAGTCACACAGGGGTTTATCTGAGTTGTTCTGACTAAGTTGCTGAGGGTCCTTGATGAAATGTTGGGCTTTCTTCCACGGCCTGGCAGGTTTGAAGCTGCTCCATCAGTTTTAAACTTCCCTATAATGTTCCCAATTGTGTCTCTTGGAATATCGTTTTTGGGGGAAATCTTCTTCTACCCAAGGCCTTTCAGGTGTGATGAAATAATCTCCTCTCTCAGCTTTTGTGGAAGCTCCTTTGTCTTTCCCATGATTGCAACTCACCTTGAATACCTTCATGGGTAGGGTTTATATATGCATCACAGCTGAAGCAAATGAAGGATCAGTATAGAGTTCCCAAAGGCTTAATAATGTTTCAACTCAACTTTAGGACAAAAAAAACTGTCAGACAGCTTTAAAAACAACAATATTATATAGGGGTTGAATAATTGTGACATGGCTATCTTAACAAAATATACTGCTACACACAAATAATACATTATGCATTTTACGTGTTGATTTTCTGTATCACTCAACTCATAAAGAAGTCATCCGAAGCAGAATCTTGCTTAAAGAGCAAGATTCTTGCTCAAAGAGCAAGATTCTGTCAACTTTAATTGATAAATCCTTAAAATCTTTGGGGGGTTGAATATTTCTGATTGCAACTGTACATACTCTCTCAGCCAGATGCGCTTACAGGTGCCAAAATTTGGCACAGATTGATTTAACGTGAATCGATACCCGGTAGCACCCACGTAATTCAGCCGGTACCCTTAAAAGCATTGAGTTTGTGACCCAACCCTACTAATCAAAGATTGACATTTAGCTGTAAAGGCTCCATTATGTTAAACTTTAAACTTGTCTATGGAAACGATTAGAGCCATCTGTCTCTAATCTATTTTTGACCATATTTGTGCACGCTTCTGAGAGCTTATATATACGGAATAAACAGAGTTGTACCAACTGAAACCATGGGGGGCAGTGCAGTCAATAGTTGAAGCGATACAACCAGAAAACGCAAAGAAATGGATGTATTATATAAAATCATGCCAACGCAATATGTGGTCATTTATGGACCTTACTATATAAAGTGCTTTGAGATAATGTATGTTGTGATTTGGTGCAATACAATTGAAATTGAATGGTTACATTGTTGTTCACATTTAGATATAGGTTTTTAAAAAATCATACATTTGCTGTGCAAAATTAAATAGTTTGAAACGACCAAAATGAAATAAACAGTCTAGGTAATTAATAGGAAACGTGCAGAATGGGACAGAAGGTCAGGGGGAGCATTTGCGAATTATTGACTTTTATCATAATCTTTACCCCAACTTCAATGAGCGGTTCTTGTTTCCCAATCCCTTTTTTCCTTTTTAACTTCAGCCCTTTGTATTGCTGTGAAAAGACACGACAGAAAACAACTGTTTGTTTCCAGTGGAATTGAAGGAAAAAATGTTTTCTGTCTGTCAGTAAGGTTTGATTAATGGCTGCTCTGTGCTTGTGTAAGAATACAGTTTTCCTGTGTTGGACACAATAAGCGATCCCACTATTTAGAGTAGAAGAGGAAAAAAGCAGCCGACAGCATTTACATACAGGTACCTTTAAAACAACCATGCTAAACTTTTCCTTTCAATTCTCAGAATAATTCCTACCTTGTCCATTCCTTCTGTCACCTGCTTTCTTCACTTTTCTTCTCTGGGATTGTCCAGACTTGAGTAGCTTTTATTTATTCATGAGTCCTCTCTGCCTTCCAGTGTAATGTCAATCCATGACTTTAAACAACATTTTTTTGACTTATTAACAAACATTTTATTATTATTAATTTAGAACAAGTCCCTTTTTCTAAACTCTTGGGTGCTGGAGGAATGCACAGTGCAATACGGAGTCAAAAACCTTTGTTGACAATAACGGTTGAAGGGACTGATGTTTCATTCATTTTGTTTGAGATTGTAAAGGATCATTGAGTGTGTCTGTGTGTGTGGTGTGTGTAGAGGCAGAATGAAAGAGGGTGGAAGAGGTTGACAAAAATAAATAAAAGTGACACCAAGGGGGTGGGAACATGAAATGGAAGAGCTTACCCGGGCAGCTGTGGAAGCACTGGTCCATGAAATTTTCATTTGCTACCACACATTTTTTTTTTTTCCTCTCCAAGGATTTCATCATACAGAATGGATCATGCTTACAAACTGAGCGGGTGTTGAGGCTTGGAATTACAGTAGAGCCGACATCCGCATTCCCTTGCTCCTCCACACATTCCTCTGATGCATGTAGTCCAGTCTGCAGTGCTCATACGCCAGACATGCCGTGTGCTCATTTGGACGTCGTGAAACCTTCTCCTTTGTGGTTCTATTCCTCCTTCAGCCACTAATAATCTCTTCATATCCTGTTGAGACAAAAATAAAAAACCTTTCAAGCGTTCAACTTCAGCAGCCCTGCTTGTCTGGTCACTCTTACCTTTCACCATCCAGGAGTTATGGTGTCATTGTCCCTGCTTTGACTGTAAAGTTGTTTGGCCATCCAATTAGTTTTTTACTATGCAGTGGGTAGGGGGGATCAGTCGCGACACACTCCACCAAGAAAGTCTTTTCAAAATGAAAAAAAAAAAGAAAGCCACGGACCACTAAGCTGTCTTTCCGGCCGTTCATGTTGTGATGGATCACGGAGGACGAGTTGACCTCGGTGAAGACCACTCTGCTAGGTACCAGCAAACAATGGGGTGCGGTATCTGTGGTAACCAACAGTCAATTAGACTGTAATCGACTGTAATGTGAAGCTGATGGGAGGCTGGAGTACGCTCTCCACTGAAGGACACTCTATAATGAGGAAACGGAGCACTGGTTTGATGTGTGCATATGCATCCAAGCATCAGTAACGTGATGCGCGTATGAAGAACAAAGAAGATACTATTACAGCCATAGCAGCCCCCACCAGGAAGCATGCCTGCCAAATAGTGTCACTGTCACTTAACCATACATATTTATGTTGTACTCTTGTTTAATATATTAACATTTTGAAAGATACCGAAGTAACTGATCGGACCAGATAAAGACTTCGGGTGTCGTTGGGATGTCGTGCTGCAGGGATGGCTGCACTGTCCTTGGATTGGTGGGTTTAGTGATGCCTGTTTCCCAATGAAATAACTAGAGGTTGATTTTTCCAGCTAATGTGGAAAACTCATAGGGACGTTCTTACCGTTTGCAAAGGTCACACAAGGAGACTGAAAGACAATTGTGGATGTTGTCCTGCATTGAATATGTTTCAGCTTCTTATCGTCTAATAGATCGTCTCAAGCTGTCATGGGAATGGGTTTTTGTCCAGTCCCAAGATATGTTCCTCCTCTTATGCATTAATTAACTATTTCATGCACCAATGAAGTCTTTTGGAGTCGGAGCGGTAGAAGTCAGTGGATGTAGCTGCAGTATCAAGGCCCCACTGATCCACACGCTCAACCAGTTGCGAGTCAATCTCAGCTGTCACTCATGAAGAAAATGTGCACTATACATCAGTATGATAAGAATTATCTTAAATGACAGAAACCATGAAAATGTATTTAACATGTGTTAGGCTCATGTCCCATTGACTTACATGGAGGAGCCATTTATTTATATTATAACCTACAGTGCAGCGAGCCATCAGAGTGGATCTCATTCATTTATTCCGATATCTATATACATTTTTTTACTATGATATCAATTTAAAATATGTATTACAATGGAAAGGGGTATGGTGCTTTGAAGAAAACAAGAATGGAGAGACTGACCTCTGGTTACACGCTAACCTATTTCTAACAGGAGAGCACCGACCCTTATCCAGCTCTCAAGCAGCTTAGTAAAGCAGTTTAAATGAGGGTCACTGTTGCTGTTTTGGTGGAGGTGATGATACTTGACATTGAGAGAAATCCGTTGAGGAGGTAGAGGGATGATTCCTGCTCTTTATCCTTTTAAAATGACTGGGAGGAAACCCAAGGTTAACCCAAGGGGGAGTTGCTGGAGGGACTACATCTGGGAACACTTGGGTTTCCCCTCAGGAGGAGCTGAAGGAATTATCTGAGTCAAATAACATTTGAGGTGCTGTTAGTGTACCTGGCATTGAGACCGTGATCAGAATAAATGATGTGAAAATGGAAGTGTCGGATGGATGCAGGTACCTAGTTTACAGAGGAGCTTAGGTATCATACCATGAGTGCGTCTAACTTGGTCATTTTAAATCTGCAATAATGTGACATAACTGATCTTCTTGTATCCTGTTGTTCTAGTTTTTGCTTTTGGATCTGGATTTCCATACTTGTTTGCTGCCCGTGTTCATGGGTTCATGTACAATTTGAGGTTAATCTCATTTTTTTTAAGAGAAGTGTTTGATTTTCGTTCAATTTAATCAGAATTTCTGGTTTTCTGCCCGGTTTCATTTTCGAGACAGCAGAAACCAAGTTTAATCAATCACTTTTAAAATTGCAACGTGCAAATTAACAATTGTGAACAGTAAAACTTGTTCCTGTGATACAATTGGGTTTGTTACATGCAGGAGGGGGGGGTGGGGGGCTAATGTATCAGTGGAGGATTGTTCAAATTAGTGGAAACATTAAATTTGTCATCAGACAGGAGTCTGTGCAGTGAAGAGCACTTTTGTTAACTCAATTACTATCTGAGGCCGATATTACAATGGCGAGGTTCACTCATTAAGTCATTGCCAACATGTTTTGATTGCTCATCCCATCTTATTTTCCCTCCTCATCTCCCTCTCTCCTCCTCCTCTCTCTCTCACCCGCTCTCCCGGAGAAAATGCATCTTATTAGCAAAGGCCAAGCTGTAGAATTAGCAAGGTAATAGATGTGATCCGCTTGCTAACCTCAGCCAGCAGTCATGCACGGAATATCAAAGAGGGTCTCAACACGCAAGTAAACAGCGTATCTGCTGCGTGGGGCTTGCTGTGGGAGACGTGGATGTGCACGAGTGTGCTGGGTCAGGTGTGCAACATCTGTTCCACGTGGGACGAAAAGTAGAGGTCAGGGTGCGAGCAAATGTCATCTCTGTCTGGAAACAGGCGACACCTGGTGTGTTTGTGTGTCTGTGCACGAGCGTGAGGATGTTAGTTAAACCCAAACATGCATAATTGCACCGGACTTATGCCTTTGCTTTGGAGTATTGTCTTCATCTCTCACTCCGTATGAGGCCATTCGCTGAACACAAGCACAGACATGCCGGGGATGTACACACACACACATGCCGAGTAAAAAACATCCTCAGGCAGGATGAAAGTCAATTGGTTTTCCCAGCGTTGGCAGCCGGTGGCAGCTGTGTGCGCTGACAGGTGCTCTTGCACAGCTTGAATGACATTGCTCCCTTCAGTTACATATCAAATTCTGATCAGCGGAGGGCTCGCATTCAATCTGCATAAAAGGCAGTTACAGGCATCACAATGTGACTTTCAGAGTATGTGTGTGTGGGTCTGCGTACATGCATGGATTGTAATGTTGACAAGTGTGTAAATGTGCATCTCTTTAATGCTGAAATGTCTGTGAAAATGTGTGTGTGTGTGTATGTGTCCATGTCTGCCTGCATGTGCGTTCTTAAAATGCTGATTTGCACGCTTGAAGGGAGGCGATTTTCACATGTTTGAGGGCAAGCACATCGCTAAGCTATGCCCGACTGAGCTCGCTGAGGCATTAGGAAAGTGTAAACCATAAGCTGACGGATATTGAGAGCTCATCCCAATGTGTCCTTCTGATCTTTTTACATCTCAGTCCCTCTGTTTTGTCTTTCTTCTTCATACTGTATCTTTCTATCTGGATAATAAAAAGGCACACGGCATTTCCCTGCCTCCACTCCAGCATCTCTTCAAATTGGTTTGGTTTTAATCCAGACACCATTTGATTTTTAAGCAGCAATAGCAAATGAAACGGTCAGTTTACCATGTGCACAGATCAGTAAATGTAAATGCACTGTCCAATACCACTACACTTGTGGTATTGGACATTTCTCACCACCTTTGAGCTATGGATTGTTATACAGTGCAAAGTTGTATACTTCACCTCTATCTGGTATTTGAATTCCTTATGTAACATGTTTTTGCTGTTGTCTTAAAGGGATAGTTCACAGAAAAAGAATAAATTCACTCATCATCTACTCACTAATATGCCGATGGAGGGGTTGGTGAAGTGTTTTGAATCCACAAAGCACTTGTGGAGTTTCTGCGGCAGCCAAATCCAATATAATTGAAGTGTCCATAAGCCCCGACCTTCAAATTTGACTTGAAACGTCGTCATTCACAATTTGTTCCTCTCTAATTGACTGCTAACAGTGGACATTTAGGTTAAAAACATGGTGTAAATGATGACATAACGAGTTGAACTCGAACTTCGGGGTTTAGAGTAGGGCTGGGTATTGCCTACAACCTCACGATACGATACGTATCACGATACAGAGGCCACGATACGATACTATCACGATACACGTTGCTTTTGAATAATGACCATGTCCTGCACAGAATTGACTACAACAGTTGTTCTTTATTATTCCATATAACAGCAAAGGCAAAGTCTTAGGGATCGCAACACTCAAAATACTTAAAATTCTGGCCATTAAAAGATCTTAAAAGTCAAATAAAATAATTATCATTCTAATCCCAATAAAAAAAAAAAGGCAATGCACAGAAAGGATCTGTCGCCCACGCATCTCCTTCCAAGATCCCCGGATACGGTGTTTTTATTTTCCCTCGTAAGTGCCGAGTCTGTTGCTTGAACATGAGCGCAGTTGCACATCTGGGCATGCAGCGGTGCTATAATGTTCTTCGGACATTACGAGTGTTGCAGCTTTTAGCGGCTTCAGGGCTTTAGCCTCATCTTCAGCACAGGCCAGGTCCGCTTCAGTTAAGGTCCACAGCTCCTTGGCATTCTTCCACACCTCAGTGGAGAATAAGTAAGAAACAGTGGGCGTCTCGAGCGCACGTTGAGCGGACAAATTCAGACTGCCAGCAAAGCATTTCACGTGCAATAACTTTCTTCTTTGCTTGTTTTGAGTTGAGACGTGTGCTGTTTTTGCCTATGCTGCCCCCTTTGGCAGTATTGTGCACTGCACCATAGGTGAAGTTTCGTTTTCAAGACGGCCGTCAAAGCATTTGATGCCGTATCGATACAGTAGCATCTGCATCGATGCGTGCATCGGCATGACGACGTCACGATATATCGCCATATCGATTTTTTGAGCACAGCCCTAGTTTAGAGACACTTGGATGACACCACAGGAGCAGAATAGAAGCATTACTGTTATTCATTTCAGGAAGGAGTCCCCAGTTGTTTCAATTGTATTGGATTTGGCTGCAACACTGTTTACCCCTGAAACTCCAAAAGTGTTATGTGGACTCAAACACTTCACCCACCCCTCCATCGCGAGATTTTTAGGTGAGCTATCCCTTTAAGTCTTCATCTCCTCTTCCTCTTTTCTTCTCCCTCTGCTTTCAGAGGACGTTTTAAAAGCGGTTAGATAATGCAAATGTAACTGACACAAAATACATGGCCCTATCTTAGAACATGGCAAGAACAAAAAATGTGGAGCTTTGCTTGGTTCAGACAGTTGTTATTTTCTTGTCGAGCGCCCACGTTTGTTTGGATAGTAAATACTTTTGTGCACCAGTGGGTGTTTGAGATCTAAAGATGAAGAGCGATCTGGCACATTATTGTGCCAGAGCGGAAAGCAACGGTACTTTTAACCCACAAAGGCCTGGTCAAAGCCTGGTCAGTAAAAATGTAAAGTCAACTCTAATTTTAAAGACACATCATCAAGATGGTCATGTGCACCTCGCTAGATAGGGAGGTGCACAACACACGTTCACTCTGCTTGTTACACACACAGAGTATCTGCTTGAGCACAAAGTTAAACCATTACTCCTTCTTTTTCGCTACCTGGCAAAATCCACAAGTATAATAACAATCTGAACACCTGAACCAACTGAATTATGCCCCTGGCGCTGTGACTATACAGTGGAATTCAATGCAATGCATAGTATTGTATAAATATCATGTATATCCAGGTTCTCGTATTAAATCCACAGTATTCATACTACTACAGGCAGCAGTGGGTTTGACATGTTGGGACTGTCTTGTTGACTTAGCCATTGTAAGCCTGCTGTCTGGCAGCAGGTTTCCTTTATTATTTCTCCTTTCTAACAGATTTGAAATTTGTACAGAAGCACAAAATGTCCCGTTTAGCTGTGTTCACCTTGCGCACTGAGTTGTATTATCCTGTGTAGTATTTTTGGTTCACACGCCATGTCGTCCCTCCTCACTCCCCAGTTGACCTCTGCTCACTTCACACGTAACCAAAAAAATCACTAATCAGAAGTAACTGTGACCTGATCAGTACTGAATTTACCTTTGTGTGTTTTTGACTCGCTCTCGAGCTCTTGACACATTGAAAAGAGAGTTCAACATTTTGCGTGCACGCAGTTCAAACTGGGATTGACTCCTGCTCCCTTCACGACTCTCGATGGATAAATAACCAAAGAGAAAGATGAGAAGTACACGAGAAAGGAAAATGAGAAAAACAAGGGCTTTTTATTAATGATTTCTGGAAAGACCAGCCAGATGAACAAAGGGTTTGTAATGTCTACAGTTTACCAGGTTTGTAATAATCTGTTTAGCACAGCAGGGCATGTTGCCTTTTTAGCACATAGCACGAAAAGGAGCATTCGGAAAGCCAAGACAATATGCAAGTCCTGACATAAATATAGTTCTGTCAGACAAATCACGTTTGATCATGTAATATATTTATTACAACAGATTTAGTGTTTGGCGTCTAGGCTCCAACTTAATCACTCCCCCATATGATTACACAGGAATGATGGGAGTGATGAGCAAATACTTGTAACCCCCCGTTGGAGCCTACAGGTGGATGCTGGGCCCACAGGTGGATGCTGGGGTGGTGGAGGGACTGAAGCAACAGGTAGCCATACTGCAGCAGCAGTGCGAGCAAGAGGGGTTGATGGGAAATGTCTCTCTGGTTCAATAGACCACCTGATAAGGTGGCAGTGTATTATAGATGGTTGTGGAGATTGAGGTATATCACATGATGTATGTCACATGATGTATGTCACGTGATTGGCGCAGCGATGCTCGAGTTGCCTGCCAGAACTAGCTCGCAGGCGTCGCCATATGAGATATAAGTAACCATAAATATCTGAAAATGTATAAATGAAATCATATTAAATACATAATTTATATATATATAAAAAAAAAAAAGAAATCACCAAAATCTTTTAGAGTAAGCAATGTGGATACATAGAGCTCCGACCCTTTGGATTGTTATCTACAGACTATGGAAGGATGAGGAGGTAGACAGGAGGTGAGGCCGCCTGCGTGATGAGGATTTGAAAACCACTTTGTTGGTTTGGAGCAAGGAAAGGAGTGATATGAGGACAAGCCGGTTAGATAAAGAGAGAGCGCAAGAGAGAGAGAAATGCAGAATGTGAGAAATGTCATCTCTCAGGAGAATACTCGGCCTTGGCAACGCCTGAGCAATGCAGAAGCCTCGTTGTTTTGTTTTACAGTTAAAGTTGAATTTAGTACAAGAACACAAAAACAAAACTCGTCGCAACAATGAAGGACTTTAAATAACAAATGGGGCAATGTCTGGAGAGTGAGTGAAAAGTGCTTAGACCTGCAGACGGGGATGATGAGTTTCACTGAGCTCAACTCGTCTTGGAAAACTTCCACATCTCAGGTAGCCACGCGATTTAATGTTTGTATAATAATATTGCTTAATGGAACTGGTATTCAGCAGGACGTGAGCAGTGTGTTCAGAATACAGATTGTAGACAGAGGGAAAGAAGATCCGGAGCTGCAGTGTCTCGCTTGTGGAATCACTGAAAATATGTGATGATATATCTGATTTGATTTTGGTGGTCTCAGGTCAAAGGTCACTGTGACTTTATGTTTGAGTGGGATTTACCAGGAACATCCACATGGAATATACTCTTGAATTAACTGATTCAGATTTGGGGGATCAAACATGGTGGTCTCACAAAACATGTGTGTGGCCTCTTGAACATGATAGCTCAATTCTGTCTTTAGGCAATTTCTTAAAATAAATATTAAACAATATTTGATAAGCTCTCAGTGCCCAAAGGTCACTGTGACTTCATAAAACTGTGAATGCAATATACCAGGAACCCCTGGTGGAGGCATACATCGGCTGGGCGGAAAATCCATTTGTATTTTTTTCAGAATGACCTTGTTTACAATATACATTTCAGAGATTGAATCACTAATACTATTAACACCCTACAGTAATTAATGTATTCTCAAATAACTCAATTAACTCTGGTTATCAGCCGCAGTACTTCAACAATTAACAACCAAAAGCCCTCCCTGTATATGCTATATCACGGTTTACACTGGATATAATACATTTGGTGTATGCAAATAATTAAATAGAATGTTTTCCTGCCACTAAATAAGAAATCATAGATATTAAGTTTGTGTTTGTAAGTATGTGTGTACTGAATGTACCCAAATGTCACTTAGTAAGCCGAGTGGAGTAAGTTTTGTTTTACTTAAGATGACCCCGTTCCCCCCCCTGAAACCAGGCAGCCTTCTTTCTGTAGCACAAAAAAAAAGAAAAAAAACTTGCCCCAACCTGCAGCTAAGTGTACAGCAAAGGCCATGCAACCATCCATCTATATCCGTTCTCTCTCTATCTCTGTATGTGTGTGGAAGAGGGCACCTTGAAGCCAGACACTTTTTAAATGTACAGCAAAGGAAGTTCACACACACACACACACACACACACACACACACACACACACACACACACAGCCCCTGCTCTGTCCTTGTGCATCCCTAACCCTTCCTCCCCCTGCATCCTTAGATATCCTCTCCTCTCATTCTTCCTCTGACTTTCTCTGTTACTTTTCCCCCATTTTAACTTCCTCATGTCTCGGGTCTAGTCCCCCTGCTTCCCTAGAGGAACCACAACTGTGGCTACTAATGATGCAGTCGCCGCTACAACAAATATTTGTGTCGGTGCTCGATTTCACAATCTCATGGCCTTGTCATGAAAAGTAGAATTTAAACATAATGAAATAGATCAAGTGAGAAATCAATTTATTTGTTTTCAGGTCAAAATATTGACCTGTATGTAAAAGACAAAGCTTTTGCATTTCTCAGTCTATTAGACAATAGTCTCCATGTTAAGGTTAAGTTTCATAATGGAAAGCTGGACAACAGCACACACTCAAGAGTAGCTGGTGGGTTCATCTACATTTGCTGATTTTCTGAATAATACATTTTATATTATTATTTTATTCAACATAAACCTCAATAACCCAGACACATACAGTATAACTTCATAACGTGTTTCATAAACCTTCAGATGAGAAAACAAGCCCAGTAAAGACCCAGCTGGTCTTGTCTTCCAACATGCACACCGCTGGCACAACCTGCTGCCTCCTGTGTTTGTTTGAAGCTCTTAACATGAAGCCTAATGAAGACGCAGAGAGTTTTCCAACACAAATCATCATCACTATTATCACTAGGATGTTACCTGACCCCCTGTGGCTCCACCTGCCTCTCCTGCCATCTCTGCTCCACTACACACATGTTCCTGTTAAAATGAAACACGACTTTCTCTGAACTCTCTGTTCATGCTCACACCAAACCAGTGAGTGTCCGCTTTGACTGCTGGGATTGTCATCGAACCACTGCCATACCAGTAACTATCTAGCACTCAATTTCACTGTAACTCTTTTATTTAATATTCTCTGTTGCATTAAACAGCAATTTTTAACAAATAGGAAGTGAAAAGGTTTTCCCTCAGTGGACAGGAGGTTAGCCAGCCGGTCATGCTGATTATTTAAAATAGAGAAAGTTCATTGTGCAAATGTGGGGGGTGTGACATCACAAATTGGCCACTGCATCTTTCATCAATTTTCAAAATATTATCTTCTTTTATTATTCCTCCTCCACTAGGAAAGCCATGTATGAACATTTCGCAAAGTTAAGTATATTTATAAAAAGTTTAATAATACTGGATCAGCCGTCTTAATTGTATTTACACCCCCTTACCCAAGATTTGGTCCTGAGTGGTTCAGTATTTTCTGCATTATCCTGCTGACTCATGAATATTAATAGACTTTATAGTGTCACAAACTGGCTCAACATATGTGACAAGGAGGGGAGACGAGTCAGGATTGAAAGTGCTAAATGAAAAGGTTTTATTATAACTTGAACAATTATATGTACAAAAAGCATGAGGTGTGGAGAGTAGTGGCATCAGTGGTGAATGTAGTGTATGGATGAGTGAGATGTGTGTGCTCCTGTTGAGTGTACAAGGAAGACGCCAAAAAGAACCAAGAACCAAGAACCTGTAGCGGCGTGGAGCCTAGGAGAGAGAGAGAGACAATGAGACCAGGCTGGCTTATATCACCTTGGGTAGAGGCCTAGCCAGGTGTGAGCACCTTGCCCTAACGACCCTCCCTTTCTGCCAACTCCTGCAGGAAGTAATCAGCTGCATGATGCTAGCAGAAAGGGAGGGGTCGTCACACCCCCCTCCATAAGAACGAGGTTCCACCTCGTGTTATACATCAAATAAGTGTCAATATGTTCCAATCTGTCATGGTTCATACGTTACCAATAACTGACAGTCAGTACTGCACTCCCCCCAGGCTGCATCCTCCAGCACATCCCTCCATCCTCACCAACCCAGCAGCCTTGGTACCAAAGGAGCATTTTAAGGGAATGAAGAGCCGAGAGATGAGCAGAGGAGAACATGGAAATGAGAGACAGCATGAACAAATAGACTAAGGGTCCACAGGTGCCCGAGACAGGGCATCTGCCATTACATTGTCAGTCCCCTTAATGTGTCGGATGTCTAGGTTATATGGCTGCAGGAACAGCGCCCACCTCATTAGCCTCTGATTAGGATTTTGCAGTGACTTCAAGAAGGTGAGGGGGTTATGGTCAGTGAAGACAGTCAGCGGAGATAACCCTGAGCCGACATAGACATCAAAATGCTGCAGAGCCCAAACAAGTGCCAAAGCCTCCTTCTCAATCACTGAATAGTTGTATTGATGCTTGTTAAATTTTCTTGAGAAGAAGCTCACAGGACACTCTACACCCTCCGCATTCTCCTGCAACAGGACGGCCCCAACACCCACATTGCTGGCATCTACATGAAGTTTAAAGGGCTGATCAAATCGTGGCGCTGCCAGCACTGGGGCTGAACACAACAAGGCTTTTACACTGTCAAATGCATTTTGACACATTGAAGACCAAATATATTCAGCTTTAGCTTTCAAGAGGTCGGTCAAGGGTGCAACCACAGATGAAAAGTTCTTGCAAAAACTGCGGTAGTAGCCTACCAACCCTAGGAAACGCATCAGCTCTTTCTTGGTGGTAGGGGGGGGAAACTTTTGCACTGCCATGACCTTGGCCTCCACAGGTCGAACCTGGCCTTGACCCACCACCTTCCCAAGATAGGTCACAGTGGCTCTGGCAAACTCACACTTGGCCAGATTTACTGTCAAGTTGGCCCAGACCAACCTGTCAAAGAGAGCACCTATACGCTGTACATGTTCTTCCCAGGTGTCAGAATACACCACAACATCATCTAGGTATACTGCACAACCTGTAAGCCCTGAAACAACCCGATTCATTAGCCGTTGAAATGTTGCAGGAGCATTCCTCAAACCAAATGGCATAACAGTGTACGAATACAAGCTAGAAGGAGTTATGAAGGCTGAAATATCCCTTGCCCTTTTGGTGAGTGGGACTTGCCAGTACCCTTTGAGAAGATCAAATTTGCTCACAAATGTGGCTGAACCTACCATATCAATACAATCTTCCATACGAGGAAGTGGATACAGATCAGGTTTAGTGATACTGTTCACCTTACGATAGTCAGTGCAGGGCCTCAAACTAGCATCTGCCTTTTTTACTAGGAGGCATGGGGAGGCCCAGTTTGATGAACAAGGCTCAGCAATATCATTGTCCAGCATGTACTGTACTTCAGCATCCAACTGTCTCCTTTTTTCATCTGACACACGATAAAAACGCTGCTTGATGGGCTCAGCAACTCCAACATCTATGTCATGCTCAATTAAGTGCGTTTGGGTTGGGGTATCAGAAAACAGTGATAGATAGCTGTTAATTAGTTTAATCAATTCATCACATTTAACCACATTTAAGTGCCCGACAAGGATATTTAGATCTTGTAACGTCTCTGAATTTTTCAACCGGCCCCGCAACAACCCATCATCTGGAGCAATATCCAACCCTTCCTCCTCAACTACCACTAGTTCAGACATGGAAGAGGTCAAAACAGGGCCAGAGACCAACATTGGCTTGGCTGGAGAGCTCTTCGGCAGTGGAGACACAGACTCACTAGTGTGATATGGCTTCAGGAGGTTTACATGACACAACCTTGTAGATTTTCTACGGCCAGGAGTTTCAATCAAATAGTTTAGATCAGAGACTTGACGCACCACAGAGAAAGGACCACTGTACTTAGCTTGAAAAGGGGAATCTACCAGAGGCAGAAGAGTAAGTACACGGTCACCTGGGTTAAACTGGCGAGCCTCAGCCCGTTGGTCATATCGTTGCTTCATCTTGCCCTGTGACTTCTGCAGCTTTTGCTTAGCCAGCTCACCTGCCCTGTACAGTTTCAATCTGAAACCACTAACATAATCCTTAAGATTTGGAGGTGGATCCTCTGGCAAACAACCATCTTGCAAAACTGCAAGTGGGCCACGCACTTTATGGCCAAACACCAGTTCATTCGGGCTGAATCCAGTACTTTCCTGGATAACTTCGCGAGCTGCTAACAGCAACCAGGGCAGCCCACCCCCCCAGTCACCCGACAGTTCTGTACAATAAGCTCGCAACAGTGATTTTAACGTTTGGTGGAAACGTTCAAGCGCACCCTGACTTTGCGCATGGTAGGCTGTTGATTTGTTATGCTTGATGTGTAATTGTTTAAGCACCTGAGCAAACAGATGGGATGTGAAGTTAGAACCTTGGTCAGACTGTATGACTTTAGGGATGCCAAATACTGAAATGAACTGAGTCAACGCTCCAACCACGGCTTTGGCTGTGATGCTGCGAAGTGGGTAAGCAGCAGGATACCTGGTAACCTGACACATTACAGTCAGCAAATATGTGTGTCCAGATTTGGACCGAGGTAGGGGCCCCACACAATCAATAATCAAATGCTCAAATGGCTGTCCAATGGCGGGGATTGGCTGTAGAGGAGCAGGTTTAACAACCTGATTTGGCTTGCCAGTGATCTGACAGGTATGACACGTCTTAACGAAAAGAGCAACATCTCTCTTTAAGCGTGGCCAGAAGAAATGCTGCAATATACGGTGGTAAGTTTTACGGACGCCAAGATGACCTGCCACGTCACCATGTGACGTCTGGAGCACTTTATTGCGACAGTTTGTAGGGACAACAACTTGGAAGATTGGCTCTCCTACAGATGCATCACCATGTGACAGCCACTTCCGAACCAATAGCCCATTTAGGAGGAAATAGCACTGGGCAGTATCCCTCACCTCTGATGCTGGCACAACTTGGTCAAACAGCTCCATTAAAGAGGAATCAGCCTTCTGTTCTGCCACTAGCTCGGCCTGAGAACCCGCTGACTGGTCAACCAGCAAAGAATCTGGCAACTCCAACCACTCTGGCTCCACCATCCTCTGAGCATCACGACTGGCAGCACGAGTGACGGCACAGGCTGGGAAAATGTCACCCAAGTGCAGTGGTGTCACAGAGGGCTCTACTACAGTGGGGAATGTAGGGGGCTGCACTACATTAGGCTGACCATCGGCCCACACCTTGTCACCAGCCAAATCATTCCCCAAAATCATATGCAAACCCCCAATAGGTAACTGGGGACGAACACCCACTGACACCTCCCCCTGAACAAGACCACAATTTAGAACCAACCGATGCAATGGGACCGAGAATGGAACCATACCCATCCCCAGTGTGATTACACATCCACCAGTATCAGTCCTGGATGAAAATGGTAACACAGACTCAAGAATGAAAGAATCTAGTGCTCCAGTATCTCTTAGGATTTTAATGGGAACCTGCACCCCACCTCCTACCAAAGAGACCCACCCATCCGAAATGAAAGCAGAGTAGTCATCCTGAGGAGCTACCGGCTTAGTACAAGCCTGCACTTGACCTAACGCCCTGCTCTCAGATGTTATAACTGGAGCAGCCATAACAGCAGGTTTCACCCGACCAGAGGACCTCCTGGCTTTCAGCACTGGACACTCCTTTTTCCAGTGCCCCCTTGCCTGACAGTACCTACAGGTGTCAGAATTTACTACTGAACTCCGCCCACCCTGAGTAAACTTTTGCCGATCTGCCTCGTTAGCTGTTTTTATCTTTACTGGCCTAGAATAAGTGTCATTTCTATGACCAGCTGCTCCCGTTGTGTCCCAGAAACTTCTGTGTGTTAGAACATACTCATCAGCCAAGACTGCAGCATCTCTCGGGGTTTTTACCTTATGTTCAGTAATGTAGGTAGCCACCCGCTCAGGTACAGAGTTCTTAAGTTGTTCCAGTACCACCAGGTTGCAGAGATCATCAAATGCAACAACTTCAGATGCTGCACACCAGCGGTTAAACTGGGAAGTCAAATCACGGGCCAATTCAGTGTAGGTCTGATTATCCCGCCTCTTCCCAGATCTGAAACGCTGGCGATATGCCTCTGGCACAAGTTCATAAGCTTTTAACACTGCTGCCTTCACTGTGTCATAAACCTTACTTTCTGATACACTTAAAGCAGAGTAAGCCTCCTGGGCCTTTCCAGTCAGAACACACTGTAACAGCATCGTTCTGTCTGCGTCTGGCCAGTCTCGAGCATCTGCTATCCTCTCAAACAGAGAAAAAAACGAATCTGGATCAGACTCACTAAACCTGGGAAGCAGGCGGAGATTATTAACCAGGTCACACTGGGAAGACTTGCCCCCTGAGGCCTCAAAACTATCCACTCTCCCCATATCTGAAAGTTTACCCTCTCTTACCAGCTGTAGTTGATGCTGTTGCATTTCCAACTTGGCACACTCAGTTTTATGCTTTATAGTTTCCAACTCTACTTCCTTTTCACATTTCAACCTCTCCAACTCTAACTGCTGTTTTAACTGCAACTGCAGCAACTCCTTCTGTTGTTCAAATGTTAGAGCTCCAGGATTAGGCACTACCCTGGTCACTGGACTGCTTACAGACTGCCTGCACAAAACTCCAGCCTCAAACAGACCATCCCTTAAGCAGGTCTTCACACTCTCCTTTAACTTTATATCTGAAATGTCAACTTCATAGTGCTCTGCTATCCTAAGAAGTTGATCTTTAGTGCACTGGTCCAGCAAAGCCTGTGAAGGATCCTGGATGAAACTCTCCACAAGGGAAGCCATCCTCAAAAACAATCAGCCTAACAAGTTACAAACCTTGACTGAGACACGCAGAAAACCCAAACCTGAGGTAACAGGTGAACAGGAGCCTCCCCCCTTTACTGATATTAACTACAACCATTAAAACTAGCTAACTAACTTATCCTAGTCTTCGTGCAGTTAATGGTGGGGGGTACTTATGCACGCGAAACCAGTGGTGAGAAGAAGGCCACCAGAGGACTGGCAACCCTCTCCCAACCCTAGAGGTGCTCCCGAGCTAATAGCTCTACCCACCTTCGCCGCCACCTAAAGTGATCACCACGAGTCCCCTAGAGGAACCCGCTACCAAACCTAACAGGGGGTAGAAACTCCTGCTCCAACAGATACCAACATACCCCAGATAGGGCTAAACGCAAAGCCCCAGTCAAATCCAATCACCTTCACCACAAACAGAAATGGACCAAATACCTCTCCTTAATTTCCTACAAGAAATAACCAGCACTGACAACAACCTGACATTTCCCCTCCCAGAACAGTTGATGACTAACCAACGCACAGTCAGCTATGTCCAACAACAAGTAGTGTACACTCCAACAAAGCAAACCAAAAACCATTGTCTGCAAGAGGAGGAAGCACACACCAACCTAAACCGGGCCAATTTACCAGTACAGACCAAATTTAAGCTATTTTAATCCTAATACTGTATCCCGGACGAGCCCCCACTTGTCACAAACTGGCTCAACATATGTGACAAGGAGGGGAGACGAGTCAGGATTGAAAGTGCTAAATGAAAAGGTTTTATTATAACTTGAACAATTATATGTACAAAAAGCATGAGGTGTGGAGAGTAGTGGCATCAGTGGTGAATGTAGTGTATGGATGAGTGAGATGTGTGTGCTCCTGTTGAGTGTACAAGGAAGACGCCAAAAAGAACCAAGAACCAAGAACCTGTAGCGGCGTGGAGCCTAGGAGAGAGAGAGAGACAATGAGACCAGGCTGGCTTATATCACCTTGGGTAGAGGCCTAGCCAGGTGTGAGCACCTTGCCCTAACGACCCTCCCTTTCTGCCAACTCCTGCAGGAAGTAATCAGCTGCATGATGCTAGCAGAAAGGGAGGGGTCGTCACAATAGACATAGTGATTGATCCAATAAGAAAAAGAAAAAAAAAGAAGATAACTAGAATGGCACTCAGTAGACCGTATACTTCCCCCAAGGACCTATATTCCCCTTAAATTCAATCAAGCTGCACCAAATTTCACACACTCATAGATATCAGTCCCCTATATACTGTATGCTTCCATCAAGATCCCTGAGTTATTCCCTAGGATATCGGTGAAAATATCCAATCAAAAAATGCCCTATGTGACAATATCGAAGAAAGTGATGAAAAAAAGTTTTGGAATCGGTCCCATGATCAGGATCTGCACCAAAATTGATTGGGTTTCTTTCCTGACCCAAGTTCCGAGTTAATTCGGCAATTGCGTAATCTTGCTTACAAACAAATTAACCAACCAAAAAAACATATATCAATCAAAATAATGACCGTGCCATTTATCACACAAGTTGGCTGACTTCACATCAGTTCTGACTGTTCAAGAACCAGTCGTGTGGATGGATTCATGTGAGATCTCTTGTGCTTTGGTATATGATTTTTCTTTCAGTGCACTGAAGAAGGAATTTATAACTGGTTAATATCTTTTCAAGAATACAACTTATTGAAATTACTTCCTTTTGTGTATCAGAAGTTTTGGAACATTTTCAGCAACAATACAGCGATAATACTGATAATGTGATCAGTATGTTTTCACAGCGGTTCATCTCTAGTACCCATAACGATAGGGCATAGTATAGTACAGTCTCTGTGTCTGATTTAAACATATATATTCAATTGCAGCACTTTGGTTTGTCACATGATATTATACCAAGACTTATTTACATCTTTGTCCATTTGATAAAATGTGGCTTCATTGTTATTCCAACTCAGATCAACCATTCTCAATTGCTGAAATAAACTGTGCAATTGACCTCTTGATTAATTGGCCAATTGTGCTGCAAAGAAAGGGACTGCAAACACAGCAGGTTTTCACCAGTCATACAGTATGTTGGTAGCAGCGCACACTCTAGCTCACACACACACACACAGACACACACACACACAGCCCAGGATCTTCCTGAGAAGGACAGATGCCCTTATTCAGCATCAGTTAACAGGCGGCGTGTGAAGACATTTAGAGCAGCACATTTAACATCCCCACCTTGCCTCTCACCCTATCCCGAGTTGTTTATCTTCTGCCCTTGATAAAGTGAAGGGCCCATTTTCTGTGTGTGTGCGCTCACACTGTGTGCGTGCGTGTCATGAACAATCACTTGAAACATTTCCAGCAGTCCCAAACCCGATCAATTGACCTTCCACCGACACGTGCTTGATGAAGAGTGATGGACAAAATGGGAAAAGAGGATCAGCGCTGTGGAACCATGGCAGAAACAACAGGAAAAGAAAAGAAAACCAGGCGGTGTGTGAAGAAAGTGGGAAAGAGGAGGAGGGGGGGGATCAAGGAGCAGGAAATATGAAAGGTAAGGTTGTGCACACGTGATAACCAGGCTCGGCTGGAACTTGCCCTTCATTTGTTGTCTGTGCCGGGAGGCCTCCTTTAGTTTGTATAATCTGTGAGGAGTTCTGTTTTGCAGAGTCAGGGTATCATTTATGCCATTTATATTTGAGAAGTTGATTTAATTCTGTTGAAACACAACACTTTAGGTCAGACAGCTATTCTATCACGGTGAGACACTTCACAGTGTTGTGACAGTGTTTAAGTCTCTTGATCTTTTTTTCTTTTGGCAGCTAAAACAATTTGTTACAAATGTTAGTCATTTCATCACTTTTAAAGCTTTTTAGCAAACTAGCTCTTGTTTATTAATACATCCAGCAGATGGAAAGCAACATGATCATTGACTTGCAGAAGGTTTTCAAAACCTCTGGTAAATGGAAGTTTATTCACAGATATGCTTTTAGTTTGTAATGTTAAAACCAATATAAGCCGCAGAATTGCCCCCTAATTCTGCTCATTCATCCCCTCAAATAGCCCTTTGGACATTGTCAGATTTTATGAAATAACTATGTGAAAATCTTTTAACTAAATCCATATCAATTAAATCTCTAAGTCTTTAGCCATGTTAGCAGCTAGGCATTGCTGTGCCTACTGTAGCATTAATTGTGCTTTAGGCTAAATGCAAACAGAGGCATTTTAACATGTTGAACGGATGATGCCAATAGATGAAAAATTAGATGACCACCAAAGTTATCATTTCATATCCTAAAATCCTAAAATCCTAAATCCTGAAGGAAATGTTAAGTTAGAGAATCACCAAAAATCTGAGCGGCTCATCCCCTGGGCACCATGAATCTGTACAAATGTAGAGCAACGTTTCCTGACGTTTGTCTGTTTGTGTCCAACCAACCAACCAACAGGCTCATAGGTAGGCTCATAAACGCATCCTTTACGGATCTTGTAGTCCAAGAGGAATACAACAGACCAGTGAAGGAGGCTGGAGTGTGTAAAAGGTGGTGGTGGGGGGGCGATATGAACCAAAACAAACCTGTGCCAGTCCCCAGAAAAGAGCATTTCTCAAACAAACCCAGAGCCAGATCTCTCAGTGCCCACTCTGCAATCCTTCTAAATCTTCCCCAAATCCGACCTTAAAAGAACCTGTGAGGAAGAAAGGCTGTGTAGGAGCTATGATCATCCTCTCCTGCCCGCTGCCACTCCGTCTCTACAGCAACACAGGTCCTGTGCCGTGGGAGCTGCTGAATGAGCGTCTTTCCTATAAAGCAATGAACCGAGCCAAGGTTTTGAGCATTGAATGGGTTTGCATGTGTGAACGCTGCCTATGTAAACATGCCAGTGTCTGCTCATGTATAGACAAGCAGTTCATTATGTCTCTATAAAATGTCCATATGCGTATAGTGTAGAGGTCTGGTTTATGAATGCATATTATAGGGGAAGGTGCTAGAATTGGTAAAAGAAAAACATCGCTGTCTATTACTGCCTTTTCAGAGATGAGACTTTAGTCAAATAACATTTTGAGTAATTATTGGAAGTTGAGCGACACTTTACAAGCAGGTAATGCTCTGCAGCTACTTCGGGATTATTCCCTGTCATTATTGAGTCCTCCTCAAACAGTTCTGCAAAATACTGTCACTTTTTATTGTTTGTGTGCTGGATGTTGTGTGCAGAGCTTTTATAAACAGTCAGACAGAGTGATGTCAGACAAAACTGTGCTCATCCTACCTGGTTAATCTGCACTGAAGCTGTTGTGTGTCCACGATAGACCGGACCAATGCTAGACCGGACCGATGCTAAGTTTAAATGACTAAAGTTGTGTGATTACTTGAAAACAAGTTGCTAAAGAGGAAGGGGGTTCTATGAATGTTGTTGACATGATGGATATCAGCTCCTGCAAATGTCTGTGTCAGGCTGATACGGTGACATAAGAAATAACCAAATTATCTAAAAGTAGGTTATCTAAGGATCAAGATTTTTCTCCTTATCTTCTGTACCTTGAATATCGTCTTGTTTTATTGAACCCATCCTCGTGTGGCCCAGGGGCTCATGCCCTCTTCCTCCAGTAGCAGTGGTGGTTAAAAGCAACTGGAATCTTGTATTTAAATCACACAATATAGTTTTTACACTTTTTAAAAGCATTACAGCTTTCAGCGTCAGATTAATGAGGCAGTAAGCTGTAAAAATGCATTTTAGTGCTGTAGGTGTTTAACTTCTCTTTATGTTGTTGGGTAGTTTAAATTTAAACACTGCATCGTGTTTTATGAGCTTATCGAAAATCTGCCTTTTGTATAAAAACCACCGTCTCTGAATGTTTGCATGGAGAAATCTATTTGCTACCTTTTTTGTGGCAACCTTTTTTTGTTTCTGCTCCAGTTATTTTTGGAGGTTATTTTCAAGCTGATGACACAATGTGACAAGATATATGAAAGTTTTTAATTGTTTTTTTTAGTCAAGTGTCTCTCCCTGACGTACTGTAGAACATGTCAACTCAATAACACATCAAACCCACAAAAACATGACTGTAACCATTAAAAATACAGGAACGTGTTCTCGAGTGTCAGCTTGGCTGAACACAACTGAACTATTTATTGCACAAAGGAAATGAGAACATAACCCACTTGTTTTGGATCACAGAGACACAACGTGTTTAAATAAATTAAGATTCTGCTAAAACTCATTTGAAATCACAATAAAACTAAAAAAAAGTTTATAATGTTTATATTACTTATGTTCAGTTCATTTCAAAATGATATAGAGTCTACAGTTCCACAGTGAAAATCCCTCCAAAAGAAGAGAAACACATTTGCCAGGGAACACTTCAGAGACACATCAGTGACTTCAGGACAGTGTTCATCTATCAATCTTAAAGTCAGTCAGACACTAACTGACTTTCAGGTTCAGTTGAGCTCCTGTGGAGACACAGCCAGTGTAGAAATTTACTGCCTCTTTCCTTGGATGTGACTGAATAGGTATAATAATTGATGTCATAAAACCATCTATGGATGAGGTGACTGTCAGGTATAAGAAGGTGTGCAATTTGTGCGTATTTATTTGTACAGTTGCCCACAGAGTTGTAACATCAGAGTTCAGAACTTCTCCCCTCGTGTGGTAAGGATATTTGGTTTTTCAACAACATGTTTTATTTTTCCCCTGTTGCTTATTGCAGCCTTGTTGCTGGCTGGAACACAACTAATCCTGTTTATTACCTGAGCAGAACCATGAGGCCTCTGTATGTGAAACACTCTGTACTCAGGCTACCAACAGTCACTATCCTGACACTATGAGTGAAGGAGGCAATGAGATACTAATCTGTTGAGTCCATAAAAACACCAAGGCTGTTTAAAGGTTTTTGTTGTAAAATGAAGTGGAATTCTAATTAGAATCATTGTATGCATTTCACGTTCCTCCTCTTCTAATTAATCATGACAATTAGGGCACGTGTGACATGTCATATGTAAATAAAAAGATGTTATTAATTTCAATTATTGAAACTGATGCCAACATGCCGCTTGTTCTTCCTGGGTGGTCTGTATCTACAATGCTTATGCAATTAATTAGCACATGAATTATCATTGCTGGATTAAGTCATCGTGTGTTAATGAGTCTGGCTCGCTAGACACTGGCAGCGATCACATGGGACATTTCGGCTTTTGCAACATTTGCATTACACACTGTATTCTGAACGGTCAGATCCAGCTGGTTGGTTTCTGAAGGTCTTTAAGGTCTTAAATTCCTTGAGGTCGCCCATGCCAAGTTTATGAGATGATCCTCCATCAGTGGATGGTGTCCAGTCTGCCCCCCATCAAAAGCTCAACTCCTTTAAATCTTTTTATAGGAGACTCGGTAGTGTTGCTTTCACCGAGTGCAGTCCATCAACCCATGGCATCCATAAACACCCACAATGCACGCATGACTTGTGCTCTGACATCTCACAAAAATACATGTTTGTCCATCCAGGCAGATCACTTGTTGTGGGCTCGTCTTTGTTTTCAATAAAAGCGATATTACATATCAATGGCCTACGAATGGGCTTATTGTATAGTACAAATCCTTGTAGGATGCTCAATTACATTTCCATTTAAAGAAATAAGGACATGAAAGTAACCCTTATTCCTCTATAGCCTTGTTACAACGGGTTGCTACTAAACTGATTTGCTCTTTCGCTCCAGTGTCACTTCACAGCCCGAGGAGAGAAACGGGTGACACCCAACTCGACTCAGCAGACACACACTGCAGTATAAATGAATGGTTCCATGCCCTCCATGGTGCACTCTGCCTGCCGTCCTGTCTTTATCACTTCCAGGTCAAGAAATCGTGACCGCTTTCCAGCACCTAGGAAACCGCACCGGGCGTTGTGCGAGAGTGGAGCTTCAATATTAATTATTTACACCCTCTTAATAAAAGCTGAACAAATTACTGCAGCTGTTGTGTCAGCAGTTATACTGTTGATGTTACCTCTTAACGATTAAGTTACTCCTCTTCATGTCCGTGGTCTGTTTGTTTATGGTGTGTTAATGGCTGATGTACGTAATGACCTGAAATTAGCAGCTCATTAAGAAATCTCATTGGCGAGTTTATAACCTTGGGCACCTTCAGTCATGATTCCTGCAGGCATTTACATGCACTTGGCGCAGAATGCTGCTGTTGATCTGCAGGGATGCTGCACAGGCTGCTCAGGAGTTAACGCGGCCGGCAGATCCCACATCTGTCTCTCTGTGTTGCCCACTTTAGCTTCTCCCATCCTCATAATGCATCCTTTATTAGGGGCATAAGGCGAGGCGAGAAAAGTTTATTTGTACAGCACATTTTACCAAAGAGGATATTCAAAGTGCTCTACAAAAAATAAAAAGGCATCAAGACCAAATATAAAAGCAACATAAGGCAATATAAAAAAAGCATTTGGATAGAACTTTAAAAAGACTTGAATAGAAGATAAAAAATAACATTCAACTGTGGAAGAAACAGAGTAAGAAATGAGTAATTTGATTTAATAAAAGGCTGTGGCGGACGGAGGAGTCGTCAGCCTTGGTTTAAAAGAACAGGGAGTCGCAGTAGACCTTGAGCAACTGAGCACAGCTTTTCGTGTAAACCATTCAGTGCTTTATAAACCAATATCAGCATTTCAAAAGACAAGGAAAACTGTGATGCACTTTCTTGGTCTTGGTAAGAACTCAAGCAGCAGTGGTCCAAAATAGCTGCGATTGTCTGATCGACACCTTTAAACCTCAACTCGATTGAATAGACGTCTTCCAAATCCTGCTGAGTCATAATTCCATTAATCCTTTATGTTTGGAAGGTGATAGACTAATATGGTCTTAATGTGACCGTTAAAAGTCCAAGGCTACATCAATATTTCTGGCCTGGTGTGTGAATTTTCACCTTTAATTACTCTGCCATTGAATTGGTGGTTCAATTCAATGCTCAGGGCTTGTATATAATCATTGTCCCGTGGTGATATTGTGTTGTTATAGTAGTTATATGTTTTTTTAATTAACTCCAATCTGAGCGAGTGGAAGCATGTAGATGTTTAACACAAAAGTCTCCAGAATTGAGCCTTGGAGAACTCCACGTGTCGCTTTTGTCCACTGAGATGTGTAATTAGCTATAAACAGTAATAATGCTGTGCCAGTTTTCTCCTATGTTCTGGTTTGCTCTGTTGAATGCAGTACTTTGTTCCAGTAATGCTAGGACTGAAAATATGTCATGGTCTGTGAGTAAGTTGAATGTAAATATCCGTGTTCATGAGTCACTAAACCACATACAAACGATTTAGGCTTGTACACTATCGTCTGTATGTGTTTGCTTTTTTGTTGGTTAATTAAAATTTAACCAGCTAATTAATTGTGTTGCATTATCTCTTATTTAGATGCAGAGAATGACTGAAATCCTCCCTAGACATAATCTTTTCCCACTGGTGCTGTATGTACCATCACAGCACCGGGACTTGTCAAGACAAAGTTAAGGCCGGTCTCTCAGGATAAGACACTTGGCCTTTTTAATACCTCAGGGATGTTATACTTACATTAGAAAATGGTGTCTATTCTTTACTGAGCACTACCCAGATCCTAAAAAAAAGTATAGGTGGAACGATTATATCCGCCTGCTGCTGACTTCAATACTAAATTTAGGATATAATCCTACCAACATTTAATTTGTACGGTCATAATAATGCATCAACATCACAAACACTAACACACTGTCATATTCTCATCTAATGCATGCAAGACACAAAGTTCATGCCGTGTTTTGACTGGATACAGCCAGGCCGAGCTGCATAATGACATTATAATAATGTAATAATTCAGAATTAATGATCTGCTTAAATAGGTCACTGAAAAGTCCATCTCTAATAAACGTTTGGCAGGTCTCTTATCTGTTCGGCCATAGTAGTGCTGCCAAAACTGATAAGCTTTACACATAAGATATGCAAAATATATCTACAGTTGAATGCAAAACTGCAATTAACATTTGAAGGAAGTGCTAATTTCAACGACTGTTTGCTGCAAGGTTTTACTTTTATATTCCTAATATTTAAAAAACAGAAGGTAATTTGCCTTGAGCAAAGATAAAACATAAAGGCTTTCTTTAAATGACTGGAAATTTACTTATTTAGTGGAACAGAGTGACAAAGTTTCTTTTACATGGAAAATAGGAATATCCATCTCAAGAGAACTTGTGAGGTAAATGCTTTCAAAGCTTATTTCTAGACATAACCTCCGTGGCCAGTGTCGTCGTGACGCTCTGTGTTACCCTACAGATACACCTTCGGATTTCTACCTGACAAAGAAAGTTCTTATGATGTAGTGAGGGACCCAGGAAAAACAACTATTTACACTACAGCCCATCAAAGTCACGTTTACACCACTGACTACGCAGTATGTCACTGTCACCAAATGCACCGTGGGATTGTGTAGAACATGCACTTCTATCATATACACAATCCAAATCCTTCACTAATCATAAATCACAGGCCCGTGCGGGAGCAATGATTGATTTCATCGCAGCGGATAAAAGGCAGGATCAGCCTCGGCTGTGTGTTTCTCACAACCCCTGCACCTCTTTCTGCTGCGCTCGCTCTGCCAATCCCCAAAGCAACACGGTCGACATCAGCAGGGAGCGAGCGTGTGGGTGTGTTTGCGTTTGTGCATTTCTATGTGTATGTCAGTGGGAGTAATGAAGCAGAGGATGAGGCTGACACCGAGTCTATCAGAAGGTGTCAGTTTGGGTTAATCCTGAAGTTATCCTGTCAGTGTACAACACATACACATACACACACCCACACACACACACACACACACGTCTCAGACTTCAAACGACATTACATTGACTAACTCAAACCTAATCGTAGGTTATCCACTGACACTGACCTTGAACTATTTTATCCCCTTCAAAATAAATTATGCGGACTTGCTTTTTGTCCCCATAAGGACCACGGATGTGGGTCCCCACAAAATAAGTTACACACACACACCTGTCCCTCCTACACACATGCTCTCTCATCTCCTTGGTTTGACACGAGAGTAATTGAGGAAACCACTGTTAATTAACACTGTTTCTCTATCTCCCTGACAGCAGCTAACCTGTCACCCCTTCAATCAATACAACTATGACAGAGTCAATCACCATTCCTGTGCCTTGCTTAGTTTGCTTTGTTTAACGAGGTCTCGGGTCACCGAGGTCTTTAAGTGCCTCTTAAATAGCATCAGAATTGTTTTAAATACAATGCTCTCCGCATGTCAGGAGGATTATAAAGGACTGTCCCTGTTTTAGAGATGCTGGTGGAATTATGGGGAAATGTTTTTTGCCTTCTAAACGCTCAAATATATAATTTTTTATCCAGATTTAAAAGAATAATGCTTTATTTCTAGATCATTCACTTTGCGAGCTAATCCCATAACCCCCCCCCCCCCCCAAAAACAAGCAACATTTGCTTTGCATGATTATAACTAGTTTGTATGCAGGGTCATCTCACCAAGTCAGTTTACAGAGCTTAGTTTCATATAGTCTCTGCTGGATGGACTATAGGGGAAATTATTATTTATGATTTCTCTTCTATTTATTGTTATGTAATAAATAGAAGAGAAATCTTCAGGGAAATACTTCAAACCCTGCTTTCTGAAAAGTAGCAGAAATTTCTGGACGCAAGTTCCTCTACAATCCGGCGAGCACCCCGGTCGGAGAACATCGGTGCCTTTGATTCGTCTTAGAACTTAAAGACATCCCTGCCACGTCTGTTGCCGGCAGCCCAAAGGCTTATTCATTAAGAGGTAAATCTTTTAAGATATCTCACAAATAAAGTTTCGCTTTGAAGACAACAATGGAGCACCATTGCACAGGCATTCTGATACTCGTTAGTGAGATTAGCTCACCGATGCCTTTGTTCTATCCATGGGTTTTTGTTCGGCGATGGCACGAATCTGGAATCTCACCAGTCACATTGCCCGTCTCTCTCCTGCTGCAGAACATCTCTTAAAGTGGAGAAAAGTTGTTTTGTTTCACGCTCGAATTTATCTGCTACCGATGGCCTTTCCCGGCCTCTCTGTCTCTCCTTCCTCCCTCTGCCCTGCGGCCCTTCCCCACATGGGCCGACATTTCCCAGCAGTGCTTGATGTATATCTGACCTTTGATGTTGTCGCCGCGTGTCCCGGAGCCTGAAGCCCAATTAAAACTAACAACCCCAGAGGCCCTCCAACCCTCCCTCCGACCAAACCTGTGTCTCTTCCGCCTGCTTTTTTGTCTCACCCGTTACTTTTCCTTTCTTACACGCTTCCTCCTGGCTCGACCTCTCTTGCCCTCCAGCCACTGTGCACCTCTGCTCTTCCACCTCCTCCTCATTTCTGATTCTACCCTCTCTCGCTCTTATCCTCCATCGGGTTTCTGCGAGTCCACTGCCAGCACGAGCATTCCTGCCTCACTCTGCTGCCTCATCTTCTATCATTGGTGGGCACACGGATTCTGCTTTCCCTCCCATTTGAGTAATAGTTGTGTTGGAAACTTCGGAGCTGGAATTTCAGCATAGTGCTCATTTCCTGACTTGATACATGGTGGGCTTCACGCGGAAGCAATATGCAGACCTCATTTATTCAATTTAAAGTCCATTTGGTGATTTCAACAAGTGCAGTTGCCGTGGAGTCCTGCAGCATATTCACTTTGATGACTCATGCATGTAACTCATCAGTTTATAGGGGCGCGATTTCAGCATCTGCTCCTCTTCAATCTACATTAGTAAAATGAGGAATATATTAAATACACAGACTGTATGGTTGCATTTAAAACATAAATGCAGTTTATTTTAAAAGGTTTTTTAATTAATACGTTTTTATAGAAAGTAATTGGAGACAGAAATCAACTGCCAACATTGTAGAGAATATGCATTTTTGGACGACATCCACACCACTACATTTTCAAACACACTCCTTGATTACTATGGTAACTCCATACCAACACACATGAAAACACGTCACATGACCACTCAGGTACACTTGGCATGTTCTTGCCGGCGTAAACAGGAGGGTTTGTGCAAAGGAATTGTCACATATTGCTGTCAGGGAGATAGAGAAACAGTGTAACATGGTTGACTTTTCTTTTGTAGTGTCCAATGATTTAACACTATTCTAGTGTTTGGGGTAAATATTAGATACAAGTCTTCACTTTAAATCATAATAAATTTGGTATACGAGTGTGTATTTCCATATGTTGTGAGTAAACAATTTACTGATATGTTTTATCTCAATGCTCTTGCTCCCTAAATTAAACAAGCAACATTATCATATATGTTAACCATACGTTTACAAATTAGCTGCATGCTAAGAGTTATATTTGTATCTATGGGCCAATGATTTCTGGATGACAACCCATAAAATCTGTAAAAATGCCTAAAATGCTTTGGTTTCTTATAAGTCGTGAGAGAAATCTATCCAACCTCCATCTACTCGCATATACATGTGAGAGTGAATAATTCATGTAGCATTAAAAGCAATACCAATTTTTGGAAGATCCACATTTTCACTTTTTAATGATATATTTTTAATTTAAAATAACGTCCTCCCTTATATAACTTCGCATTCAGGCTGATTTGGATCCTGAAAACTAAAATGTGGTGTGGGAGAGCACTCTGAGCTGCAAATCAAAAGTTTTATTTCAGACTTAAAAAAATGAATAAATCGGGAATCTACTGAATATGAGATGAACTCCCACGTTTCTGATTCTGGCCAGATGAGGGCGACTGCTGGCACCGTGCCGAGGCCTCAGGGAGCACCGGGTCTTCCTCCAGCAGGTCCTGACCCGCTGTCCACCTCCCTTGCCCCTCTCTGTTAAATAATGCATACAGACTGGTCACCTCCCTGACTCCTCCTGACAGCCTCCCCGTTGTATCGAGCCATCACTTGTACTTACACTCCACATGGTGAGAGAAGGTCAACGTATATGGAGGCAGACATGTAAATGGGAAGATATATGCGGTGCAACTGGGCGTATAGATACGACTCCTTGGCTGAAAAGTACTGATTCAAGTAGTCAGGGAGATATCATGCTTACTGCTGTATATTGTGTAGGTGTGGAGTACAATAGGTTAACTTAAAGCCTCCTTCACGTCTCAGATAGAACATTCTGAACATTTGCTGACAGGAGAGATTAAGGTTCAGATGTTCTCTTCTTCCCGGCCTCTCACTCACGTACACTTTCTCTACGTCTCTCTGCCTCTCTGTTCCTCCATGTCTGTCTTGTCCTTGGGGAACGGTGTGAATCGAGGTGATTATGACATGGATGCCTCTCGCCGCAAAAAGGCTGTCAGACGTGAACAAGGCACCACTGCTTTTACATGTTTTATCCGCGACATTACCATAATCATGTGTCTGAACATGGGCCATGCCTCCATTTGATTTTGAAATGGTGTTGAAACATGTCTTCTCTGCAATTTAGACAGTGTGCATGTGCAAAACATACGGAAGAGTGTAGGACTCAATCCCCTGTGGGGAATCCTTCATGCAAGGCTGTTTTTAAATGGTTTTTATACATTTTCTACTTGTCAAAGTGCTTTACTCTATAGGGAGAGCACAACTACTGATATAAGCTACTTTTTTCTCAAAAGTCACCTTTTCCCACTCATTTTTTTTTCAGTTTATGAAAGTCACCCAGCGTGACATCTACACTATGCAAAGTTTGTGCCTGTGTGGCGATATGCAGAGCACACAGTATTTAGATCTCATATATCACTTTAGAAGTTCCGGGCCATGGCGGTCCAGAAGTTGCTACGCCTAAGTGCGGCTGCTCTTGGGATCATCTGCCACCCTGCGGAGTGCCACGACATAGGCTCATTCATCTTGCCGTGCTGCATTGTGGGAAGATGCGGGGGTCAGGGGTGATGGATGCTGAAAAAGTCAGGTGCTGTCGGGACAGAGGGGTGACAATCTGGGCTTTCTGGGACCGTGTCGCGGTGCAATGCCCAGGTGGGACAAAGGCTTCCTGCTCAAGGGCAGGAGGGGGATGTCGGTGCAGCACTGATGGCTTCCAGGGAGTCTCCTCTGTACCCTTCCTTGTAAAGGATGCAACACCCCACCAGAGCTATTCAGGAGCGTCATTCCAAAAACAGCAGCAGCACACATTGCTGTCAGGCACGCACAAAAACGCAGACATTCAAAAACACATACAGTATATGTGAATGACCGAGCATGCAGTCGCACACCCTGCCACACTCGGTACGGAGTCACACACACACTCCATCAAAGACTCCCTGCTGCTAGCTCCCTCTCTCTGAGTGACCCCTGATGAAGGAGTACCACAGTAGTTGGCAGTTCTTCATTGACATTCAGGGTAGTGTGTGTGTGTCTGTGTGTGTGTGAGAGAGAGAGAGAGAGAGAGAGAGAGGGAGAGGGAGAGGGAGAGCGCGAATCCGTCTACATCCAACGACAGACAATCCCTACACATTCAGCTGTGGCCAGATTGACTTGGTATTCCTCATGGCACCACTCCTAAACCACTCACTCACATTAGCAATGCTAATGCAGAGAGGTGCAGGGAGACGGATTCATCATACACACCCACCAGTCGGCCCCCCCTACCCACTTGCTGTTTTACTCCACCATGCACGCACACATGCAAGCAGTTGCACTGACTGTCACCAACCCAACGAGGAGGTAAACAGTGGTGTGATTGGTGGATTCTAGACAGTGGGAAGGAGGAGACGGGCTAACGCCGGGTTCACACCGGACACGGAAGCGACGCCGAAGCGAGGCGTAAGCGCAGCGCCAATCCTCTGGCTCCCATCCACTCCCATGTTAAACCGCAGCGCTGAACACACCGGAGGCTGAAGCGTAGCGTTGTGCCGCGGCTGCCCAGCGCCGTGAAGCGATCGTTTCGGCGTCGAGTCTATTTTTTCCGCTTGACGCGAGCGTATCGCGACAGGAAACACACTGAAAAATGATTTTAAACGATATAGATGACATATTTTATATGATATAAATGATCAAATATGCATCCCATACTTTGTATTCACGTTCTGTTGTCTTGGACTTTTAATTTTACCACTTTCACCAACCACATTATTTAATGTCCCCCTCTGCCCATCCACTACAGCCACACAAGCAGTCATAAAGATAAAAAAGAGAGGGGGGGGGGGGGGGGGGGGCTACGTATTCTCCACATAGGCTTGAGTGGAGAATACGTAATTTACCCTCGACACCCGACATTTAACTGAGCAAACAGCGGAGAAGTTCTTCAACATGGATGACATTAAATAAATCATTGAAGTGGAGAAGTAACTTGAGTTGTTGATTCTCAGCATATGTTGTATAAAGACAACACCAATAAAGACACATGTTGGGACGCTGTTGCAGTTAATGTTGGAGCAACAAGTAAGTATATGCTTGAAAAAAATGATTAAATGCCGTTTTTACTGCAGGCTGATAACAGCAGCAGTATGTGATATTATTAGTAGAGCTGTGAAAAATAACGCGTTAACGCGTTATGATTAAATTACAGGATTAATTCGTTGTTTTTTTTTAACGCATTTAACGCATGCGTTAAATGCCAATTCCGCCGCCTCTGCACTAGTTGCTAGTGATGGGAAGTTCGGATCTTTTTACCGTGTCGGTTCTTTGAATCTCGTTCAGTAAAATGAACGAATCTCTTTTTGAGTCATTCGTTCGTTTCAAGGGGGGGGGGTGTGCAAACGATCCAAAGACTCGTACCCGGCAGATGAACGAATCGTTCAACTCCCGACCGAGTGTTTGGATCAATGATCGGGTTCATCTGCCCACAGAGTCTTCGGCCGACGTGTCGGCCACACAGAGCGAGCTCATCTCGCGGCGGCGCACGGGGAAATCGCCCGGCACCTCCATACCGCTGCACGTCCACCCGGACATGAACGGGAATCTATGGAGCTGCTGATTCGCACGCTGCCAGCACATCCAGCTGGCCCGCCGCATCCGCGGACACAGAGCTTAATCTGCTGCTGATCCACTGACTATAACAACGCCGCATTCAAATAAAAATGTGGGAAAGAATATTGTACAGTATCTAATATTGTGTTGGTCATATTTAAATCATTCATTATTTTTTTGGGGGGGGGGGGGGAGAGAGGATAAAATAAAAGAATCGCATATTAAATCTTAATCGTTCAGCCCTATTCACAAGTCATAATGACTGGTTTTGTTATTTTCACGTTACATTTACACTTACAGTTTAGTGCAGTGTAATTATTTCCCGTGATAATTAAATGCCAGTGTGACAATAAATGACAATTTAAAACCATAGAAACTGTCATGTTTTACTGTATTTAATAGAGGAGGTTTTCTTAAAAAATATATGATCTGCCAAACAAAAGCTGTCAGTCATGGCTGCTTTTTAACAGCGAAAGGGAATGAGGTAACTGTTTCCTCTTCTGAGCCTATGGAGGTCACGTAGAAAATGATCCAAAGACTCGTACCCGGCAGATGAACGAATCGTTCACCTCCCGACCGTGTCTTCAGATCAGTGTTTCGTTCTTCTGCCAACAGAGTCTTTGGATCAGTGATTCGTTCATCTGCCGGATACGAGTCTTTGGATCATTTTTCACGTGACCTGCATCAGCCTATGCAACAGTCCCGATGCGCGGCCACGAGAAAATGAACGAATCTCTCTTTGAGAGGACTCGTTACTCCCGAGTCCTTGTAAGGATTCGTTCAAAACGAACGAATCGTTCACGACCGACACATCACTACTAGTTGCCGCTCTAATGCAGTCAGACGGCAGCTGCCATTCAAACAAACAAACAACATGGATAATTCTGATGAACCTGAGGACCTTTTGGACGGGAAGATCGTGTTCCAAAAAAACAAAGATCGAACATTCAGTAAAACCAAGGTGATATGCACACTCTGCGAGAAGACGTTATCGTTTCACCGTAGCAATACCCGCCTAACCACCGCAACGCGAAGCATGTGTTGGTCGGCGAGGGGCGTTCAAGTGGAATGCGCCAAACCAGACTCACTCGCAGGACACATTGTGCAAAAGAAGCGGTCAGCTTTACTGTCAGAGAATTTGAACAAGTTAGTTTGCCTCACCAACTGGCTAAAGAACGAGTAGCTAAGAGGGCCTTTAGAGGCATTAGATTGTATCATGGTGTGGTTAATGGTTGTGTGACAAAAAATATAAAAAATGTCAACCATCATATGGCTAAGAAGCTCAAATAATTTCTGTTTGATTTAAAAAAAAAAAAAAGTTTTATTCAACCACACAATGGCTAAGGAGCCCGAATATTGTTTAGGATGAAGATTATATTAATGTTCCATATGGAAAAGCAATGATAACTGCTGAAGAACTGCTGAGTTGCAGCACAAAAGAAAAGTAAAATGTCATAAATCTTGTTTTCACAAAAATATTCCGAGAAAATCGGTAATGTGATTAATCATGATTAATCCATAGAAACCTGTGATTAATTTGATTAAAAATTGTAATCATTTCACAGCCCTAATTATTAGTAATGCGCGGCACTTCGGCGTCGCTACCGCATCCGGTGTGACCAGCCAAGCGCCGGCGCGCCAGGGATTAGCGCTTACGCCACGCTTCGGCGTCGCTTACGCGTCCGGTGTGAACCCGGCGTAATTGGGGAAGGCGTGTTGAGTGGAAGCCTCTAAATCAATTCAATACGCACATGTAAATCCATGCATGGTCCATACATGAGGTGCAAAGTGACCAATTTTTTTACGATGCAGTGCTTGGTGATTTAAAGCTCATCGAGTGGTGTTTCGGTTCAGATTTATATATTTTTTATAACGTTTTTATTCCAAGTTCTGCACCAGAAACGCTACAAGGGCGTTCCACAAATTGAACGGTTTGCAGGAGTCAACGACTTGGGGAACATGAACCAGCGAGCAGGGGAGTGGTGGGTCACACAAAATGACACCCGGTTACTTGAGCGGCTTTTGAAGGCTTATTGATATTTAATGGATTTCACGCAGAATTTGGAATGGATCGCTGCTGCTGTAATAATGGATCAGACAGTCCTCCGATTTCTAACCCTGTCAATTTGAATAAATAGGTGTTTGGCCCTGATGTTCAAACGGCTTCATGTTCATAAAACCACCGAAAAAAACGGTCTATGGGCCTAATGCTGTTTTTTTTGTTTTTTACTGTAATTGTCTCTGTGGTTTTGCTCGTGCGGCACATTGTGTGATTCTTGAGCAAGGTTGAGCCTCTTCATTTTTGAATGTTATATCGTGAGACACCAGCAGCAATTTAGCGCACATTAAGCCAGCATTTTTCATGAGGCCCTGGCAGATGAGCCCCTGCAAAGGAAGATGTGAAATGTCATGAGCGCACAGATGTCAGGGATGTGCAATTATTTCCGGGGGCCCTCCGTGGACACAGGAACGGAATATTGCCCATTGAAATTCAGGTTGCAAGGAGAGCGACCTCTGTCATCAGATGCTCGTGTGATACGTCTCATTTCCCAGTCGTTATCAAAACCCGCTGCACTGTGGAGGCCTGCCACACTGCACACTGTCATAATCATATGCACCAGATGCTGAACTTCTAACTCTAACTCTCACCGAAGGAATGATCTCACTTTGACATATAGTTTGTCAAATCAAAATTTTTTACGAAAGAAGAAATGTTTTAAGTCGAATATTCAGATGTAAAGCATCTAGTCGCACTCCAGTAATGATCTTTTATTCCAATTCACAGTAATATGCACAGCTCGGTGAAGAGGTTTTATCCATAATGATTCTAAATTGTGAGGTTGAGAATGTGCTTTTCAAAGGCAACTGCTAGGCGTCATAAGAGAAAGGCAAAGAAAGGCCAGAAGACTAAAGGAAAATGGCAATTACAGACAACGTGTTATGTTTGACCCGAGCTGGATTATTCACAGCCACTAAATTCAGCCTGTGTTTTTATTATCTTCTTTTTAGAATCACGGCATTCACCTCACATGTATCTATTGTTGAGGAGGTTAAGTCCAAAAGCAGAGTGTGAACATGACAAATGCCTCAAACGTCACGTACAAGTCCCGCGAATATCTCATGAAAGAAACATGACACACGCTCCCTCTGTCTCTCTCATGTTCCCTCGATCCCTGTCCTTGCATCGAAATCATGTAACCGCAACGTCTACCCTCAGTTCACATCCCACCCCCCCTTTTTTTTTTGTTACATTAGTCGATGGCATCTCGCTGCTTTGAAATCCTGAGGTGGGAAAAAAAACAAAAAAACACCTTTGATGTTCCATTGCGAAACTTCAAAGCAGAGTAGCGCTGTAATTGATATTGAAGTAATTAGGTAGTGAATTGTTGATCCTGACATCGGTTTCTCTCGCCGTGCGAAGTCCTGCTGGTTGGTGCGAGTTCAGAGACACGCCCCCCGCCACCGCAGTCCCATGGACTCTGTGATGGGGGGGTCAGAAAGACACAGACGCTTTCATCTCCGTATGTTAACTCAAAGGCATGTACATACTGTACGGACATAAAGACGTGTGTTCTCGTATAGAAGCAGCAAACCGTGTCTGAGTTAGTGTGTGTTTGTGTGTCTGTGTGTGTGGGGGGGGGGTGCTCTGAAAGTGCTGCTCCTATTGAAGTGGCCTCATTGTCACTAATGAGCCTTCAGGCACAGCGACAGGGACAGGGGGCCAAAGATGTGTGTGCTTGTGCGTGGTGGCAAGTAGCGCACAGGTTTGTGTGTCCCGTGTGCATTTGTGCGACTTTGCGTGCGTGTGTGCGTGCGAGCGATATCTTGTGTGGCCAGTGGGGACGAGGAGGCTGCCAGCCGGCGATAGCACTGGCCTCTGTTGTGCTCGAGCTAATCTACTGAACAGCGAGGCACAGGGGGGGTCAAGGAGAGGCCTCGTCCTCTCAGGGTGCTCGGGCCCAGCAATCTAAAACACACTCCATGGCTTTGTGTACTTCTCCTCCTCCACCGCCAACGTGGAACAAAATGCAGATGAAACGAAGCAGGCCCTTGTTTTTCCAAAGTATCGGTATGTCAGCTTAGATAAGGGAGTTTGGAAAAGTTAGAGCTGTGCGTGGGGGAGCGGCGAAGTACGAGTGTCTGTGTTGTACATATTTGAATGTTATTAAACAAAGTCATTAAGGGCCTCATTAGTTTTTCCTGCAATATTTGCCTCTTGATTTGTATTTGTGCGTTGACACCCAAAAGCAGAAAAAGTTATAGCTGGAGGTTTGATTTAGGTTTAAGCTGAATTTAGCTATTTCCCTTTTTTGATTAGGAGGTTAACAATTCAAAAGCACAATTGCTATTTATAAAATACCAGACTAGACGAATGAAATGCAGCATTTGTTCCTTTTTTCTAAATTCAATCTCGCCGAGGCTTTCCGCTAACTCTGCAGCGACTGAAGCCCCAGCAATGATTGCCGCGCTCTGAATCCATCCGTCTAAATACCCAGGACAATATCACGTCCCTGAGTGTCTCTATTTATTCCCCGGAATAAGACAACAATGCGTTCAATTCATTTAAATCCATTCCTGCACATCAAAAGCATATCCTTGCACATGACATACCATCCTTGATTCTCTCACGGCTCCCTGGAAAGAGTGGGGCATCTGCCGGTGAAGCTGCAGCAAAGCGTTCAGGCTCAAACAGCGATCATTAAGCCAAGGTTGAAATCAGTCAAGGGCCTCCCCTTCCGCCCGCTCCCTGCTATGTCTGCTGTGCCCCGCAGGAGTAGAGTTCAGTGATTAAAATGTCTGTAATTACTCCACTAGTGTGCACACAGGCGCGCGTCTGGGTGCGAGTGTTCAGGAATGTGTGTGTTTGTGTGTGTGTGTGTGGGTGTGTGAGTGAGTACACGTGTAGGTGTGTGTCCGTTCAGTGTTGTTAGCAAAAGGACACCTTCAGTGTGGCCCCCGCCGGGAGAGAGTTGTGTAAGTGCTCTCTATGTGTTGGTTAATTCGGCTCAAGGCACCGGCTCCTGCAGAGGTGTGCAAGCAGTTAGTCAGAAGCCAAGTATCTGCCAAGCCTGTATGTGTGTGTTCATGTGTGTATGTACGTACATACATATAGACATTTTTTTTAATGTTTGGAACACATATGTCGAGAACCATTCCCTTTATCGGCTTGAGGCTTGCATTAGGGCCCAAGGAAGTGCAGTGACTGATCAGGTGTGATTTGGACGCTTGATTCGTTCAATATTAATAAACTTTACATAAACAGGCAAGAAGTGCTCTGGAGCTAAGTATAAATGTAATTGGTGTTTCCAATTGTGACAATGGACGCATTTATGACGAAGAGGATGTCAAACAAGATGTTAAATCTCAAGGGTTTATCTTAATACACTTGGTGCAGTTTTTTTTTACAATTTCAGAATGAAAACTAACAAACGGGCAGGTTAAGAGCAGGCACTTCACCAATGAAAGAAAGAGAGAATCTTTACAGTAATTACCAGCAATTTAAACTGAAATGACAAGTGAAGGACAATTGAATAAATTAGTCACTTTTCATCTTCTGATCTTTACTGTGTACTTTGGAAGTTTAACTACACAGAAAAGTCCCTCGCATTGTACCAAGCTCATCTACGAAATCGTCTCAAGTCGTTACACTGATGACCGCTCTGCCAAGGAGACAGACAAAGACGCCTTGATTGAGGAGGCGGAGCTAACGCAAACACCGACACACTGTGATTGAAAAGGTATTGTGTCGAGGCCGCTCGTTTGTGTCAGGGCGCATGAAGACGGCACACGCTCGGCGCTTTTGTCTGCTAAAATTACCCACCGGCTGTCTGTGTTTGAGGCGGGCTCAGTGTGGCGGCCTAGTTATAGACTGACGGGAGCTGTGTGACAGTACAGTGTGACTCTGTACCTGCCTATTGTTGTTCTATACCCGCTGGTTTTCATCTTCTGGTGCGTTTGCGTGTGAAAAGTCGGGCACAGTCTGCTGATCCGAAGCTGAGGAGCTGCTGCTGTTTAATGGCACATTGTAACACCTTTGTTTTTTTGTCATGAAATGAGTTGGTGAAGCATTGAGGAAAGTGTGGTTTAGGGAACTTATGTATAAGACCATTCTTTAATATGGTATGAGAAATTTTAAGTGTGTTTGCATATGACTTTCACTTCTCAAACGTCCAGATGATCGTAAATCATCCGCTGTTTGAATTAGAATGAAATTGCAGGGATTAGCAGTCAAGTCCTCCTTATCTTTCTCTTCGTCTTCACACTGACACACACACAAACACACAGAAGCACATGCAGTTCCTCGCTGGCTGCATGTGTGTTCTCATGCACAGGAAAGGACACATATGGACTCACACACACAGACTCAGTAACTCGCTAAGTATGTGTAAATAAATAAAACACCTGAAGATCCTCATCAGGAAAACATGCTAACAGACAGCCTAGTTTCTACATGCCTTCAGTGAACATGCCAGATGTCCTGTTTGTGAAAGTTAAACTCATTGTACACAAAGATGCTCGCTCTTTATTTAGATCTGTACCGGGTTTAAAGTGTGTGACTGGCTGCCTGGGTTTTGTTCCTACACTCATCCTCCTGCTGTCGATCTCTGTTGCAGTGCTGCAGGGTGGAGGGGTGCAGGGGGTTTGCAGGTTGGAAAGTGAGAGACTTTATCATGGTGATGATCATCATGACTATAATCAAACAGGGAAGATCCACTTAAATGTAACAGTAAATAAATTTGGGGTCTACGCCCCTGGGTCACGCCCACTAACCCAGTTAAGGAAGCTAGCATCCAGCAACAGTGGCCTGGTGCAGCCACAAGATGGCAGTAAGTTACAAGATGGCTAGATTGTTCTTATTTATATAGTGCATTTCTAGTTTTGATGACCACTCAAAGTGCTTTACAGTACAATACTTTGCAGTTTGCCATTCACCCATTCACAAACACATTCAAACTGTGCATCTATTAGCAGCACTTAGAAGGCTGCTCACTTTCACTTGTCGTTCAAGTTGGTACAAGTTTAAAGCAGTGGTCAAGTATTGCTTCCCTGGCTTGACCTTATGGAAAAAATGTGACTGATGTTATTGATGAAAAGATATCAACAACTGGAATTCCCACAACCGTTTTTTATGAACCCCAAATTTCACTGAAGTCCGGCGAGGATGACTGCTGTAAACCTAATGTACTTAATGCAGACAACTCTCCACAGACACTGCGAGGTTGAAAAATTGGCTGAGCCATGCAGGGGATTGTCCAAAAATGCTTTATGTTCTTATTGTGGATCACTGGCTCGGGCTGCACCGGATTTGTGGCTCAATAAAGAACCATATAATATAGACTGATCATATGAGGAAGAAGTAAAACGATGCTTTGCAGTCTTTATGCAGTGGACACTCTACAGCGAGAAAGTCCATTTGTATTTAATAAAGCAGATAAAACACACATTGTGCTGCAACACCAGTAACGCAGATAAAATCCACATTGTGGACTAATCCTGTTTTGTACAGTTGGAAGTTTGCAGCCCAAAGAACCCTGTCGCTGAGTGGGGAGAAATAAGAATCTCTAATAACTACATTCAAGAGATTTTAATACAGTTTCTGAAGTCTTAAATTGGGATTTCAGCTGTGAGTTTTAGGGTCAGAGCAGGGAACAGAAGCTCAAAGAAGGGAGAGGCTATCATAATAGAAGTGGAGAGAGGGAGAAGGAGTGGAAATGAGAAGATTTGGAGGATAGGAAGGAGCGGTGTGTGAAGAAGGCAGCCGAGAGGAGGAGCGGTACGCTGCGTGCGTTTGTGTGTGTGTGTGTGTGTGTGTTTGCGCGTCCTTGTGTGCGTGCGCAGGGATTGTGTGTAAATTCACGTGAAGGATCCAAGTCTACGCCAACGGGTCGAGGGTGCGGCGCGGTGGGAACGATCACACCCAGACACCGGGAGGGGATTAACGTCTAATCACCCACCAGGAGAGAGCCTGCAGAGATGGATATCAGTGGGAGAGAGAGAAAAAAAGAGCGAGGGATAGTGTGTGTGAATGTGCGTTGCTGTGTGAGTCAGAGAAAAGGAATAAGAGAGGAGGGCTGGTTTTATAGAGAAGGAAAATAATATATCATTAGATAAAAGTGATTATTAAGAATGATTGTAACTTAAAATCTAAATACAAAATACACAAGTGTTTTGCATCATTGAGGATGTAACATGATAAGACTCTATTAAAATGTTGTATTGGGGTTTTATATGGGCCATCTCAGATTCAGGTACGAGACACCTGACTCCGACTTTTATTCCGCCCCCACACCTCAAGGATGTGTTAAATTAATCTGACACTGTTCACTGTCTTGCATTTCAATTTTTACATTTCACCTTTTACTTCACTTTTTATATCTTTTATCTATTATATGTATTTTATTTATATATTTTATGTCTAAATAAATGTTACTTTGTCTAAATATTAGAAAAGGGGAGTAAATAAGAAGTAAATAGTGAGTAAATATATATTGTTTCTTTTTATAGCTTTTCTTGTGTGTTGTATTTATTGTGTTTGTATGTTTTTATGTTCTATGTTCATTGTATGCACCAATAACCAGAGCAAATTCCTCGTAGGTGTAAACCTACTTTGAAATAAATACTTTCTGATTCTGATTCTGATTCTGATGACTTCAAAGCCTTAACATTAGACTCAATCGCTGTATCCCTGGGTTGTTGTTGAAACTTCCCTCTTCCGACTCCTCCGCTGCCGAAGAAACTGACATCACAGCAAATATCCACATTGGGCTTCTTCTTTTTTTTTTAACACTTTCATATTGTAATGAGGCCGCAGATTAGAATAAGGGAGGAAGAAAAAATAAAGTGGCTTAATGCGAAGCTTTGCGGAGACTAAAGCACTCAGTCGGAGAGATTTGTGTCAACCTCAGGAAACCTCAGAGGCCGGAGCAGCGGCGGCTGGAAGTGAAAGCATGGGAGCCATCGTCATAATTTCCCTGAGTATTTTCGGTCTGCCTCGTTATCAGCCCCATCCTAACCCTTTTTTACTTCCTCACAAGTCTTCGTCACAGTCGTCGACATTACGCACATTAAGCTGAGGCTTTTATACACGGAGAGGCTAATGTACCTTAAAAGAACAACGGCTTTTTGCAGGAGGCGAACTTGTGACCCTCGACCTCGTAAACTATCTTCATCCCTCTCTTCTTCAACTCCCAGCTATCCCTGGTGCCTCGCCGATGAGGATCTTCAGCCTCCTCCCCCCAGCTTTAACCCCCTGGCTGCCTTGTTCCTCCCTATTGCCATCGTCTCTCTCCATCTTACACCCTCATCATTATAATGTCCCTGCTCGGTGTGCGAGGGAAACGGGGGGGGGAGGGACACTTAACCAATGGCCAGAAGCGATTAGTGCCACTGACCTGCTGAGTTAGTGTCCAACTCTGCCCTTGACCAGCTCTGTCCACACTGTGAACCGCTCTGCAAAACAAACAGCGGGGGGGGGGGGGGGGGAAACCTGGCGTTGGCCTCATATGTAAGTACTGTGTGAGAAGGTGAATATTTACAGCCTTTCTTCTCCCCTGTCCTCCTCACACAGGGCAGATACACAGTACAGGAATGATACACACGTACACAAACGTGTGCAGACGCTCAGCGCAAGTTGCAGAGCCACCAGCGTGCATTAGCGAGCCTGACAAAGCTCATTTAGGTTGGCTGGTGATGAAAGGAATACACGGCCCCGTCCCACTGAGCTTCCTGAAAACGTTGTGACAACGCAGAGTGATCCACTTAGGAGGTGCATAGTGGCCCTCGGGGGGTGGCAGCCCTCTCTGGTGGCTCTTGTTGCTGTTGTGGATGCGAGCGGTGCTTCTAAACGCTGCAGCCATGTCCCTCCGTGTTCCTCAAGGCGTGCATGGAGGACACCACGCCGTGCTGATGGAACGGTGCGGCTGGCAGTGACAGTAAAGGTGGCACTGCTTGAGATGCTTGTGTTGTCATTGTGTGTTTGTGTCGGTGTTTGTGTGTGTGCTGTGTTTGTCTAATTACGCTTTCCTCTCTCTCTCTCTCTACCACTTTCAGAGAAAATATCATTAAATAAATGTATTCCAGCAGAATTAGCTTCCTCTCAGTTTCTCTCCTTGCTTTCATTTTCTCTTTTTTCTTTCCCTGCGTCTTTTTCTTCTCCTTCCTTTGTCTAGGCCTCTGTCATCCTCTGAGAGAGAGAGAGTGCTGTGTGGGCAGATAGATAATGTGTGTGTGTGTGTGTGTGTGTGCAGGTGTGCATCTAATCGTAGATGGTACCAGCTAAATTGTGGGATCCGCAGTTTGTTTTTAAAGAATGAATGGCATCTTAAAGAACAGGAGGAAACCACTGTCACAGTCAGATTGACGATCAGCAGCACTGGGAGAAATCCTACCAAGAATGTTGACTTTTAAAACATCCATAAAGATTTCACCATCTAATCTCAAGTGATACAACGTTAATCAACAAGCATTTGGTTTGCTACTGCAGTGAATTTCAACCTTTTTGGAACCGCGGCACATTTTTTACATTTACAAAATCCTGGGGCACACCACCAACCAAAATGACACTCTATGGACTAACACAGTACATATAATACATATAGTTAGTAATATAATTTCTAAATGTATTAAAAAGCACTATTTTAAATTATTTCAGCCCTTTCTTACTCTTACCTTTTAATGAGCACAAATTGAATCAGATTTATGAAACAATCTTTGATTTAACTAAACTTTATTTAACGGAGACATATTATGCCCATTTTATCACATTTGATATGGTTCCTTGGGGTCTTATTGAAATGTCTGTAACATATTTTGTTCAAAATACCACAAGGATCATTTAAAACAGGACCTTTTAACCCTGTCTAAAACAGATTGACCTGTTTTGAGTGCCAATAGTTACTCCCGCCGTTTACCCGCGCTTCATTGAATTTCTTCACTTTGACATTCAGAGCACTGGGCAGAAACCACATCGCGTCAACACCCACCGTGGGCCTTCGCGATGCTTTGTTTTAATTAAACAGTCGGATTCCCCTGGTCCGCACCAGTTCTGGCTGCTAGGCGCCAGCCGAGGCGCACCGCCGGAAGGGGCCCCCCGCGCGAACGGAGGGTTCCCCCAGCGGGCGCCGTAGCTGAGGTGATCCGCGAGAAGGGCCCGACACGCGTCCAGAGTCGCCGCCGCCGACCGCCGTACCCGGTCCCCTCCAACGGCCCACCTTCCGCACCGGCGACGGACACCGCCCCACGGTCCAAGAGAAAGAAAGCCCCCCGCAGCACTGACGCCGTGAGGCACAGCGGAATAGGACCTCCCCCCCAAAAAGACGTCGAGGCGTGCCGCACGCCGAGTCTCTGGCGGCGTGGAGAGGAGGGCGACTGCTCCCCCAGCCGCGGCACCTGCCCAGCGGTTTAACCACAAATACCAATGATATCGGTGAAAGTCAAGTTTATTACCGATGTGCAGATGTCGGTAAACGAGGCAAATATCTGCCGCTACCGATGTTCGGCCGATACTTAGGTGCAACACTAGATATTAGATAATTTCCCATGGCACACCTGACGATCTCTCACGGCACACTAGTGTGCCGCGGCACACTGGTTGAAAATCACTGTGCTACTGCATATGAGTCGTTCTGGGATCCATATGCTAGCAACTCTATTATGCTTTTTATGTAATTTCTTTAATCCATAAAAAAAAAGGTGAGAATTTTAAAATGACCTGGTAATAGTAGTCCAGCACATGGTATGATAATTTATGATTTAACCCTTCAATATCATGTGTTAATTAGGGATTTGTAGAGCTGCTGTAAGGTAGCCTGGATGCCAGACGAACTTAGCCCCGCCCACAACAGATTTGGTCGGGCAGTTCGGTCTGGAGTCGCTCCATTGGGAAAAAATTATGGGGCGTGTTTCAACTGACCAGGAAGTAAAATTCCTCTTCGCTCAATTGGATAGACCTACAACCAATCAGAGCAACGTAGTATGTGACGTATGCTAAGCAACGCATTGTGAGTTATTTACTAACGCCGGGTTCACACCGGACGCTTCAGCGCAGCGCCAAGCCTTAAATAACAGCTGGCTCCCATCCACTCCCATGTTAAAACTTTGTGCCGGTCACACCGGAGGCTGAAGCACCGCGAGGCATCCTTGGTGCAGCGCGGTGCTTCAGCCTCCGGTGTGACTGGCACAAAGCCGTGCAGCGATCTACTGGATCAACGGGTGATATTATTAGCGCTGCCCGGCGGTTCAGCGTCGCTTCAGTGTCCGGTGTGAACAGCCAAGCGCCGGGGCGATAGGGATTAGCGCGGTGCTCTGGCGTCGCCTCCACGTTCTGTGTTCCTCTTTCAAAATGAATGCGCTGTCGATGTCTTCGAAAACAGACTCAATGGCAGCATCTACACATCTCAGCTCGCCAGCGGCAGGCATGTTTGTTGAAAACTAATTCAACCCGAGGGCACTGTGATGACGTGGTTGATTACGTTACCGTTGATCATCTGTCAATCATCGTATAAAGCCCGCCCTGACAATCTGATTGGCCCGGTCCAGCCATAATTTTTTCCCAATGGAGCGACCCCAGACCGAACTGCCCGACCAAATCTGTTGTGGGCGGGGCTAAGTTCGTCTGGCATCCAGGCTAGCTGTAAGGTGGATTATTTTACCTTCATACAAAGCTCGGACCTTTTAAAATGAGCTAAACTTAGTATCTAGTACATGTCTTATGTCTAGAGCTATTTAGCTTCTCATCTTTTAGGATTTAAAAATATTATTTTTTTCTTGATTTTTGCCTGTGTTTTATATCAAACCACATGAAAAGGTCTTTGCCTCTTCCTCCCAGAGGACGGGAGAGAGATGTGTTCATCACACTTTCTGTGCGACACTTGCCGTGTGCCAGGAGGCACAGCGGTCACAGGTGGTGCAGTGGCACAGATGGTAGCGCAGGTGTCGAGATGCCACCACATCAAGCACAGTCATCAGCCTCATCTAAACACACTCTGGTGTGCGTCCATTTACGCGCTCACACAGTCTGCATAAGATCAGGTAACTTCAGGGCTGTGACTTTAAAATCCTTTTCTTTTCTTCCCCACATCTGACAGGAAGCCGAGCTGTCGGCAGCCCTGCTTTGTTAATAATTAAATCTAAAGTGGAGTCGACGTGGCCATAGCTCTCGCAGATTAAACATTGATGTTGGGAGTAAATGCATCTGTTACCATAACATGTAACAATCCCCTCTGTCCTGCTTGACTTTTACATCGGCACTCTCGGTGACAGCTTTCCCAGAGCACAGATTTTTTTCCCAAGCGCTTCTTTTTCCAGCATGTCACTTGTTTGTCATTGGAACTGGCAACCATGGAGGAGTAAACAAAACAAGACAGCTCGAATGATACCCTGATTTGGCGGCGCATGGGACAAGTTGAAATGGATCTTTGGAAAGTGACAGCTCTCCTGCTTGACAGTGCTTGATATTTTGCATTCTTCTGGGGGGTACATGTGTTTATTTTGAAATACAATGAATGATGCTCCATGTCCCTGTCTTTGTCAAGGCTGTCCTCCCGTACAAACTTTCTTCAGTCGTTCTGTTCTGCACTTCCTGCCTTTACCTCATTCTTTTAAATATGCAGGTCCTCATTTGTAACAATTGATATGGAATTCCAGTAGCTCGGGTCTTTAAATGTTAAAACGTCGAGGGAGCGGCAGAACATGTCTCATTTTACATGTTCTTGACCCTACGCTGAGGTGATGAGCAAATGGAGTCCTGTGTATTAATGTGTGTGTACCGACAGCGGTGGCAGCATTGCTAAACTGTGTGGTGGATTAATTACCTAAAAGAGTGCTCTTCATGCTGAATTCCTGAGAGAACGGGGTGATTTGGTTCATAATGAGGCTCGCTCATTACAATGACAAGTCCTCACGGCTCATCAGCCTGACTTTGAGAAGGCATATTCAAGTACTGAGTCTGCAGCTTTAATTTAGGCTTTTACCAATATCCAATTAACAATAAAGGCTGGCTGTCAACTGCTAGGTCGTAGAAATTGAACCCTCCCCACTTTGATGGGCTTTAAAAAACGTGTATTATGCTTTTGTCAGTAAGGGACTGTGTTAAAGTTTCCGCCTGTTTTATCCTGTATAAAGCTGTTAATTGACTGTGTCTACATCGTGCTGGACTTATCAATTAATTATTTTTAGTGCATACACAGAGCTTTCTCTATCGAGCACCATTCAGGGCCATCTAGGGCAATTTATGGTTCACTGTCTTGCCCAAGGACACTTCAGCATGTGTCCTAGAGGAGTCAGGGGTCGAATCACCAACTCTCCAGTCAGAGGACGACCGGTTCTACCTCCCGAGCCGCAGAAAGAACAGGAGCCTTATACTCAACTTGAATATACTCTGATTTCATTTCCTGGGCTACATTGCAAAGAGTAATAATAATCTTGGCAGCTTGCGACCATGAACTTGTATTGGAACCCACTTCCAATTTGACTGAAATATGCACTCTGGTGCGTTGAACACTTTCCCTAATGACTATTAACTGCTTCCTTCAAGCTGGAAACAAGACACGTTATGAGTTCATGGAAATATAGATGAAGCAACAGTGGAAGGGGACATTATAACAATTCAGCTTCATCACAGCCAAGTTCTCCAGTGGTGAATAAAGGAGGGAAAATCACCCAGTGGCCCTAATGAAAAAATGTGCCTGTTATACACTGTTGTTCCCAACCTGAAACCATTTACACAAACAGAAACCTGTAAAACTGTCCCTCCACCATCATCAAAACTAGATTAAAGTCCGCCGGCAGCAGCAAGCACTGAATACCTACAAAGGATTATGGTTTTTCGTGAGCGCAATGTTAAGATATTCCCTTTTCTCCTTTCTCAGTAAGTCTGACTTTCCGCCTCGACCATCGTCTGTCTTTATCTTTGAGCTGCAATCTTTCAAACTCCCCTCCTTCTCCTGTCTGATCCGTTTCTCCCTGTCACGCCTCTGCTCTTTGTTAATCTTTCCCTCAATACCCTATGTTGTGTGCAGTTATGGTGGTGTGTGTGTATAGAAGCTTTACAGTTGTGTCACACAGCAACCGCAGTGGGCGTCATCCTGGACTTCCTCTTACTTCGTGGAAACAATAGTTGTATTTCTAACAGAATGATAAGTCTCACTGCAGTGTGGGTGTAGGGTGAGCTGAGTAATATTACAAGTGAAAAGGTGCGGGCGGAAGATCGGTTTCACACTGAAACACTGAATATGTCTTGGCCCTAAAGCAAATGTTCTGCTTTCAAAGCTGAAGAGGTATCTACATTTTTGATATAATATCCACCGGGGGACTTCATCCACACAAGATACTTCCTGACAACTGTCTATGGAGGTGGTGCTGGTCCTTCCAAGTTCCCTCTCGCCTATTTCCTCCAAGTACCACATGCAGTTCACAAAAAAAATAAACTGTGGAAATGGCATTTCACCAGTTTCACTGTCCATCTGTTGAATGTGTCAGAAACATTTAAACGCAACACTTCCTGTAAGTGTTTCAAAATAAAAGCACTCCAGCGTTTCTATTATCTGAATCCATTCATTTGTTAAACTGTGAGTTTTTTTTATTGTTATTTAGGACAGTAAGATGCATGGCTTCACACCATAGAGTCCCAACATGTATTTCAGTGTATAGACCTACCTCTATCGGAGGAAATACATTATTCATACCAGAAACTCCGGTGTTATAGGCTGTTGTATATCTATGGACAAAAAGGTCACATCAACACTGCATTCCAACTCATCACATCCAGCTTTTTACTCTGATAAAATGTTTGATATTCTTTTCCACTGAATAAGACTGATAACAGCTGATAAAAACTGAGAGATGTTTGAAATAGTTTCTGAGCACAAGGCTAGATTACTAGCTTTGGCAATTTTAACAAGGGAATCCAACATCACAACAGTCTTTATGTAGGAGAAAATAAGAGAAATCATAATATTCCTCCTTCGACTTTATTAAAATCATCCACCATCAAAAATCGAATTACCTTTTTCCCATTTTCAAAGGCTGACAAAGAAAAACAATTTATCAGATTCACAGAATTACAGAAACGGGTGTCTGCTGCTGTCTGTTATCTTTGTTTATGCGGGAAAAAATTATTTGATAATGCTTAATAATACTGAGATTATTCAGCACTTCCCTCTATCATCTACAGCTGAGTTGAGTCTGGCTTGACCAGCAAAGTCAAATTAACCAGTTGAATCAGCAGTGCAGTGTCAGTATTTAGTCAAATTAGTATATAAATTAATATTGTGCTTCATTCCGTGGAATTATAGAGGACGCTTTAGACTCACTTATCACTTTGTATGAATAGCAAACAAGAGTTGCGACTTCCAACATGGCCACCAGAGGGTCCGTTACATCCCCAGGTGCGTGTGTTGTGTTACTTTTCTTTCCTCGCTCTTCTCTCTGCCTCACCTCTGTTTTCCCCCCATGCCCCCGCCCCCCCCCCCCCCCCCCCTCTCCACCCCCTCCCTTGTTCCATCACCGCTCCGAGCCCTATTGATTCCTTCGATCGTGGATGATGATGGCAGAGCGTTGTTTGCCATGAGATAATTGGACCATCATTGGCGCTGTGTTGAGTGCTTCACTCCCCCCCTGCTTATTTATTTATTAATGTGATGTGTCACCTGCTCCACGCTCAAGAGGGAGAAGCAGGCGGGTTAAACAACTGGAGAGCCGGCCACCATCGATTAGTGTGTGTGTGTGTGTGTGTGTGTGTTTGCGGTTTGTGTGTGTGTAAAGGGAGGTTTTTCGGGGTCAACATGCAGTGTCCGAATACATATTTGTAATCAGTAGCATGGAAGACCGATTTACAGGGGAACGGGAGCAGGGTAAACACCCCCACCCTCCTCGCCATGCTCACTAGGTTATTCCAGTAATAAAAGCATGGAATGGTTTTATTATTGTATTGATCCGATGAATCGACTGAGTGAGGAACGAGACACCAAGCATCGCACTTCTCTGTTTCCCGGGGGATGAGTAGTGTTGTGTTGCTCACTGGTGCTAACTGCAGTTTTTTCAGTCAATCAGGACAAACTAGTAAAGGATTTCACGTGGTTATTGAGGAATACTGAACAACACACTTTTACATTTTCTTTTTTCTTTTCATCATCATGTGAACAGAGTGCTATCGATTTCTTTTTTTCTTCTGTTGTCATATGGATACCAGTTGACGCACTGGTGTGATCGCCCTAGCAACAGCTGAGAAAGCTCACACATGACATAACATATCCTGAAGAACTAATTTTTGCTCAGAATTAGGTGGTTTAGGTTTATAAATTAGATATGAACTATGACTTCAGTGTAGCCTCAGCTGCCATGTTCTGAGGGGACATACCCTGTGGAGAGTACTTGCAATGACATCTGTAAACATCTGGCTGATCAACGTCTCACACCACCTGCTCAGTCTCTGAATTATTCTCAAATATTGTCTGAGCTGTTTCTCAAAACCAATCTGCAGTTTTTTCTATAAAAAAAGAGAAGTAGGCTACAGTTTTGTTGCTACATATTTATCTGAAATTTTTTGTGTTTTTGCATATATCAAGTTTTCATAAAAAATACTTCATAAATTAACATTTTCAAAGGATCTTTCGTGGTTGTCAGTTTTAAGTAATATAATGCAATACAAAATGTTTTCAGAGAGGACCTATCTCACTGCCATATTGTCTTTTTACTCTACTATATCCATCCATTGCTTATCCTGTTGGGGACTGATGCCAATCACAGCTGAGATTTGGCAAGAGGCGTTTCACACCCTGGACAGGGTGCAAGCATATTGCAAGGCCAATATGCAACATACAGTAAACAACCATTCACTCGTTCATTCACACCAACTTTGATTCGATAGCAGTCTCCAAATAACCCAATTCCAACTAAGAACTTTCTTCCTGCTAGGTGGCAGTGCTAACCTCAACACCACCCTGCCCCGTGTATATAGCATTTTTTATTTGAATGCAGGTAACATGGGTTAGACTCCATTTCCATTGTCGGAGGAGGAGTTCTTCCTTTCTTCTTCCTTTCTCTGGTCAAGTTCGATATCACAAATGTGCCAGAACACAGGGTGAAAGAACAGTAGAAAGCAGCTTTTAGGCCAGTGACTTTGTGATTTACTTTCATTTACTTCTTTAAAAATAATACTAACAGGTCTCTTTAAACTTAACGCTGACTAAATCATTTTTTAACATTACTTCAATGGAGATGGAGGGAATTTGTGTCAGAGATGGTGAACAGTTGTAGAAGGTACATGGCGGAGGAGCCACGACCGGTGTCAGAGCCCTGCACCAGGAAAGGGATGAGAGTTAGCGTGTCCACCCAGGCTCCATGTTTCTATCATGGCCGATTGGAGCTGGAGGCTATGAATATCCGTGACTACTGCCGAGTCATTTGACCCGGGAATGAACACAGATGGTACCCTCTCAAACTGAAGACAAATAGCACATGGCTGTTTTATTTCCAGCCTGTGAAAGCTACAATAATATTCGATTTAGTCTCTTATACCGACAGAAAAAATTATTTCCTTAATGAATAATAAAAGTCTCCTCCGTATTTCCGAGATAAGAACTTCAGGCAATGTGTTTGTTTTTATTTACTCCTGTAAACACACACACACACGCACGCACGCACACAAATTGGATCTTAGGAAATAGATTTGATCAGTGTGTAGTTTGGGATGGATGGCCATGAAATGAAGTAATTATCTAAATGAGGCAAAATTTCCCCATCTGCTCCTCTGATATCTGAGGAACTGCTCATGTGACCGTTCCTGCCATCAACCTTCCCTGATTACAACATTAAAAAACAAATCCGGATACAACAAACTCCTCCAGTGCCCTGAAGCAAAACACTACATCTGACAGTTGTGGAGACAGTTTCAGTTGACACTGATTAGGCGACCATTTTCTCTCTCACTGTGCGTCTGCTTTATTTCTATAAATGCATACAGGAAAGAACCCGGGAAGACAAATGGAAGTTTAGAGTGGTTTATCCCGCTTCTGTTGTCATCAGAGGATTCAATGTCTTTTTGCGAAGCCTTTTTGATTCACAATGAAATCATTCACAGATGCCGGCTTGCCTTCTCACTGGGATTCTCCATTTTGATCAGAAATCTCTATGTGGTGCTTCAGTTGAGGATTTGGCAGAGCTGATTCCTTGCCTTGAGGTTGCTCCAAGTGAAACAGAAGATACAGAGACACTTCAGTTGTTTCGGGCTGCGCAGACAGCTGTGGAGAAGTTTTTTCAACCAAAAGTCCCAACAAGTGAACTCAAACAAAGTCTACTGCCAAAGCATGAGTTGTTTTTGAGGACTTATAGTGAAAAAGCTATTCGATTTAGAAAGATGAGACGATGGAGCTTATGTGTATCTTATTAGGACACGTTCATCACATACTGATCTTAGATAAGTGATTTTGTAGTTTAATGTTTTTATTTAACTTATAGAGCCCAGAGTATTTTCATCAAGACAAATGAATGCTCAATAAAAGCTGTTTGCATTGTTTTTGGCCCTTTGCAATATGAACTTTTCCCATGTTGTACAGAGAATCACTCTCACATTATGATGAAAAATATAATTGCCAGTAACATAATTTAACGTCAAGTGTATCCATAACCGACCTTATACATAAATGGACGTTAATTCAAGAGCCAGAAAGTGAGGCCAATGCGGAAGTACCTGAAACCTGTATTCTCCCAAATGACCAACAGAGGGCGTATCCACTGGTTGTCATCAGTTTCCATCAACAAAATGACCCCCTCTCACAGCATGAGGTTTATTTTGTAAATCATATTTCCATTAAGAGTAAAATAGACATTAAAGCAAAAATATTAATTCCTGTGTGGAGAGTGTGTTTGCTAGGCCTGTCCCCTGGGTGCAGGGCGAAGGTGTTTGTGGTCATGCAGTGGCCCCGAGCTTTAAGTCAGCACCCCCCTCGCTCCTCCAAATATGGTTACTTATAAACAGATGTCGCTGACCAAAATGGGTGATGTGACTGTTGGTTATGGTTTGGTTGATTTTGTCTGGAATAATTGACTGAACCATTTAATCCCTTCTCCGACCTAAACTAAAAACTTTGAGGACCCTCACAGTCGATACCGTTCACTCCAGCTCAGCGAGGTAAACTTCCCCATCGACATGTGCCAAACCTACCCACCCATCTCAGCATCAGAAACATTTTGAATCACTCCGAGGAGAGGCTTGTCTGCAGTCAAGCAGCTCTCTGATTAGAGCCCTTATCTTTCCACTGATTGCTGGCGACAGAGGGGGTGATAATATTCCTCCTCTCGTAATAAGTGTTACTCCCTGTCGTTAGAACACTAGACATGACATATGCACGGGAGCAGCTGATGGGGCAGCGAGTGAAGGCAAAATTGGAGGGTGGACTCGTGATCCAGTGCTCTCTACTTCTTAGTGTACGTCCTCCCTTCCTTTTCCTTCTCTGTTGCCTTTGTCCTCTTTAATATTTGTCTCGGTTGTGAATCAATCATTGTCGGTGGAAAGCTGCAGAAGAGGCTGGCTGTCAAAGGGGAGGGTAACATAATTTTGACGCAGAGAACATCATGACCAGCCAACGGTACACAAGAGACACAACGAAATACTACACAGTCAAATAAGGCTCATTAGCAAACACTATGGCTACAAGGAATATACAGCAGCAGTAATAATGAATAAGTATTTAGGCTGCAGCACCTATTGAGGTCAGAGGTGAGAGGTTTAACAATCAATGTCATTGGTTCAGTGGGTCCCATTTAGCATAACATGGGTGGATCATTGATCATTTACACAAGTCATTTATTATCTGGTTTTGTCATAAATCAGTGATACATTCTCATTGATAGATGATCTTCCATATCTTTAAAAACTTCAAAAAATCATCATAAATGTAGTTTTCAGTAGAACAATGTTGTACTACTCAAGTACCTTGACTCAGGCTTGGTAATGAGCAGTGACCACATTCAGACAGAAGGACTCTGACTTTAAAAAAAAAAAAAAAAATCATAATAGGTCCAAACAACTAGGTGTAGGATTTATTTATAGCTACATTATCAATGTGACATTATTCAATTTTACGTAAGTGCAGGAATGTGTGTTCACCTGCCTTCACGTGGATTCATGTGCATACCATCTTTAACAGTCAGTGCTGAAAGACATTGCCCAAATTGTGTGCTTAGCTATCATTAGACACTTTTACATAGACACCAATATTCCAATATTAACCGGTATAAGACAAATGTGAAATAGGACGCTGCCATGTGACCATATTCTCTGACCTTTAACCACATAAGGTCATATGCGTGATAAGCAATAATCTATATCGAGTATTCCGACCTTATGTCTTAATTGCATTATTATGTCCTTGGTCCATCTTCGAGTTTTCACAGTGTCAGGGGACATCGACATTTGGTTGTCTTGAAATCTCTCTTCATGTTTATCACACTAATGAGTTAATACAAATCATAGTGAGGACTTAAGGGCTTAGCAATGTCTTTGAAGAACAGGTGGCAAGAGAGTTTAAAGTGTGTGTGAGTTTTGAAAGCACTCCTAACATCAGTGAGTGCATTATCCCTGTGAGGAGAAACACATATTTCTTCAAATTAACTTAAGGAAGAACATCAGCCATTTTTACAGTTTAAAAGCACCACAAAACGTACACCAGTAATTCACTAGGCTAGGTAGATACATTAGTATGTACATATCAAAGTGTGTTTCAGAAATAATTCAACCTGTTGCTGGTTATTCAGTATTAACGTCCGTGAATGCATCACTTTCAGAGATACTTAATCATTTACATTAATAAGCAAATCCATTTTACGTCTTTATGTCAGCGAACGCATCGGTGGTAAAATGTTCTTTGGTATGTGCATGGGTTGGCAAATGCATCACCGTTCAAGTGCACTTCAGTGTGTTTATTTGTTTATTAATGGATAATCATGCAAATACTCTAAAGTACATGCGCCAGTAAGTGGCCACATCCCTGTTCGAATGTACTTCAATCAGAGACAACGTGAATGCATATCTGTTCCAGCCTCTGCGGTGTTTGTACAGATTCCCTCTATTCTTCAGTTCAGTAGAAAAATACATTTATTCAATCGAGAACAAAACTAAAATATACAAGCAGGGTTTATAAGGTTAATAGTTCAGTAGTCAACTTTTTATCTGTCCTCCATGATTTCCTCCACCAACCTCGGTTGTTTTTTTTGGTTGAAAAGACGGGAACATATATTCACAAATCTTGGTGGCCTCGGCCAATAAAAAAACCCTTTAAATCTTTGTGTGGATACAGGAATCTTGTAATCCCTGTCTAAAACATTGTAAGGTAATGCCCTTGGCAGAGGTATGCACCCTACTGTGTGCCATTCCAGTTGTTTCTTTGGTTCCTGTGTTCTTTTAGTACTTATTCAAGACTTGTGTTTGCCTGTTATTGCCAAAAAGCAAAAGCAAAGAGTTTTATTTATTCATATCTATTTCTGTATAGTTGGACTAAACAAGAAGAAAAACATGCAGCAACCCGTGCTGGAAATGTAGGAATGGTTGTATATAGAGTCTCATGTGTGTTTGCTCAGAGGTGTCGGCCACCCGAGGCTCATGCTCTCCAGCTGAGATTGTGTGGGCATTAATATGAAATGCTGAACAGAAAATGTCAAGCGAGCTGCTTTTGCGATGTAGACATGTTGAAATGTCACACAAATAATAAATGAATCTCTCACAGATGTATGTGTGGGAAATGTGGAAACTTTGCAGAAAACTTGAACCTTGTGTTTGAGTTAGTTCATGGTGTCTGGGGTTAAGTAAAACTTTGAATCAAAGATAGTGGAAAAAATGACATATTCAGTTTCTAAGACAATTTAACATAATGAGCAGTGACATGGATCAAGAATGTTATTTCCTTTTCAGTGACGTTCCCATGTTTTGCATTAAATGATAACTAGATATACTTCTTGGCTTGTGGTTTAACCCATGGGTTTTCTGGACAGCTTAGCTAATGTAGCCTACCGTAAAAACTGCGCGCTCCACACGATTAAGTCCTGCACACGTCCAACTTTGCAAACCGCATCGATAAAGCTCCACAATGCACTCCTCCCTTTACCGACCTGTGGTTGAGTCGTGTCTTTCGAAAAGTATCAGCGCTCCTGCACGTGTCAGTGTGTTTCCTTAGCGACAACGTACCTAGCTTGTGCCCATCAAACGCTAATAATAAGCAGTAAGAGTCACAACTGGCTATTTTTGTTTTAATGTCATTGATTTTGATGTACTAGGTAGTTCGGTTTTTGGCAGACAGTAATTTGTGTAGAACTTAAGGCTTTCACAATAAAACGAGTCCTCATGTCTGTTTATTTGCATTAATTAATACACGTGGTGCTGTGTGGTCTAATTTAACCGTTCATAAGAAAGGCTCTTGCACCAACAGGACAGTTTTATTACGTACAAAGTATCTGAACTGGCTAAATCCCTTCCTCTGTCGTTTAACAAGGAAAATATGTATTTGTGCTGGTAGTGGCTCGGCTTTAAAACATAATAATGTCTTGTGTATGATGTAATTGATATATTTTTTTATGCATTAAAATACAATATAATAATATGAGCCTAACTCTTACAGTTAAGAAGGCAGATATCGTTGTGTTTTGTTTATATATACCTATCTCACACGATATGTTTCAGTTTATGCAGGTACATATGCATATGAACATTTATATATGTATCTCACGCCATATGTTTCTGTATGTACATATATATATATATATCTTACACCATGTTAAATATATATATACATCACACAATCCTATGTTAGAATCATCTACTGTGATAGCTGTTGTACAAGTACTGATTAAATCATAATTCAGTTATGAGGCCTAATGTATAATACACGTGTAAATGGGCAAAAAGCTGCGGGTACATCGACAGGAAGCCTTCATCACATCAGGCAAAGCGACACAGGGACGGGGAAGGTTGAAAGCTTCATTTTGTTCTTCGGCGGCACTAATAAGAGAGAGGGGCCATTAAAATGTAATTTGCTCCTTGTGTTCGGTTCGGGCGGAGTGGTGGAGTGTACAGATCAGCCCTGGCAGGGACCACGACGCCTACAAGTGTGCAAGCGTGTGTCCGTCAACGTGTGAAGGCGTGACATATTGATTGCGGATGCCCATTATTTTTTTTAAGTCATCCTCTGCTCATTGACCTCTGTGTAATTACCTTTGGGATGACTGGGAGTGTTATTTAAACCCGTGACATTCTGATCTTGTTTACCTTCGCTCCTGAATGCTACAATTGAAGTACACAAGCTAATTATAGACCCACAGCGCCATTTAGAAGGCAAGATTGAGGATAACATTTTTTTCTCGAATGAACAGCAACCACCTGCACCATGTTCTCCAGCCGGGCTCTGAGGCACTTTGTTTTCATTCCCCCCCCCCCCTTTCTTCTTTGATGCGTATCCTTCCATTCATCATCAAGGATTTCGCTGTGTACGAGGGCCGAGCGCTCATCTGTCAATCATCTGAGCTCCTGTTTGTAATTATGACAGTTTCATTTTAAATTATTCATTCCTTTTCCCAATCCATTCAAATTTGCGATTAAAAACTAATCTCACATCAATGGCTCAATGGGAAAATCTTAAGCAAGAGCAACACGGGCCCGAATAGAGTCTTTAAACTTGTTTACTCTTCCATTAATAATGATGGAGGTTTTTTTTGCAAATGGAATCATTCTAGATCTAGTTTTTGCATTTGCGATATGCTGCCCCTGTACTGCGCTTCCTGAGTATCTGTAGTCGTGTTCTGTTTAAGGTGAATATGAATCGGAACTCGCTGAGTCAGGGAAGAAAAGACAGATCTAATGCACTCCTCTAACTCCCCATGTGAATATGTCGTCTGTGGAAACAAACACATTTTAGGATTGTTGGTTTTTGCTTAAAGTGAAATACCGTCGCGCTGCGATTGAGGGAATTGTGGTGGAGCACCGGTACCCAAGGTGTGCCTACACTGTGTAATGGTCCCTCTGTGCAACCACAGAGCGACTAATACATTTTGTGTATTATGCATCCAGATACAAAGACGTGACATTTAGAGAATACTAATTGCTCTGCCTGGGTTCCCAGTCACATTTAGCAGTATAGTCTTTTATCATTAGCTCTGCCTGCCAATTAAAATGCAAATGCCACAGACTTCGTGCAAAACACAAGGTAGCCACCGATTTGCCGATTTGTTGTCTATATTTTTTCAACTCAGGACATTATAATTAATCCAGTCTATTAAGCAAAAAGTTCAAAAGCGAGGAGGCGGTAATCTGTTTATCGATTGCCGTGGTTTCGTTGTGTTAAAGGACAAATATGTCAGTAGGAAATAACAGCGTGAATTAACTTTTTTTGAAGATGACACGCAGAGACATATTTGAATCAATAATAAAGTAAAAAGCAGGAATTAGCCTCAATGTGCAACCTGTCATTCCAATCAAAGTTCAAATCAAAAGCCTTTTCCCAGCTGAAGGCTGAGTGATCTCTGAAATCATCTGAAGTAGTGTTTGAAATTCAAATCTGCATAATCCAACAGGGTGGAAAAAAAACAACCACTGAATAACATGTACAGTATATTTAAATAAGAACATTTTTGAATGTTTCAAATAACCTGAAGGACTAAGTGTTCCGTTAAGGGTGGACATCTTCTACATTTAAGGCAACATTTAAAACCCTGTGGGACTAGGTAGATAGATAGAGATAGATGGATAGATGGACACTTCATTAATCCCGTGGGAAATTTAAGTCATCCAGTAGTTTATACACTTAACCGACATACATACATAAAACACATATACATAGGTAGAACATTGCAGATACAGGTACATGAATGGGTCTGACCCTATGGTAAAGAATGCAATGATGTGATTGTGTCAGTGTCTAGTATGAAAGTGTTTTTGTGCTGCTGGAGTGTATAGTACAAAAATATATATATATATATACAGTGGAGGAAATAATTATTTGATCCCTCGCTGATTTTTTAAGTTTGCCCATTCACAAAGACACAAACAGTCTATAATTTTAATGGTAGGTTTATTACAATAGTGAGAGATGGAATATCAAAAGGAAAATCCAGGAAATCACTTTAAATAAAATATATAAACAGACTTGCATTTTAGTATTTGATCCCCTGCCAACCATCAACAATTCTGGCTCCCACAGACTGGTTAAATACTCCTACTCCTTAGATACACTGAAAAAAACATGTTACCTGCAGCAAAGACACCTGTGTGTCAATCAGTCCCCAATCACCTGTATAAAAGACACCTGTATTCATCAGTCAGACTCCAAACTCTCCACCATGGGCAAGACCAAAGAGTTGTCTAAGGACATCAGGGACAAGATTGTAGACCTGCACAAGGCTGGATTGGGCTACAAGACCATAGGCAAGAAGCTGGGTGAGAAGGAGACAACTGTTGGTGCGATCGTTCGAAAATGGAAGACGCACAAAACAACCATCAATCGTCCTCGTTCTGGGGCTCCTTGCAAAATCTCACCTCGTGGGGTATCACTGATGATGAGGAAGGTGAGAAATGATCCAAGAACTACACGCGAGGAGCTTGCTAATGATCTCAAGGCAGCTGGGACCACAGTCACCAAGAAAACCATTGGGAACACACTACGCCGCAATGGATTAAGATCCTGCAGTGCCCGCAAGGTCCCCCTGCTCAAGAATGCACATGTACAGGCCCGTCTGAAGTTCGTCAATGACCACCTGAATGATTCAGAGAAGTCTTGGGAGCAAGTGCTGTGGTCAGATGAAACCAAAATTGAGCTCTTTGGCATCAACTCGACTCGCCGTGTTTGGAGGAGGAAAAATACTGACTATGACCCCAAGAACACCATCCCCACCGTCAAGTATGGAGGTGGAAGCATTATGCTTTGGGGGTGTTTCTCTGCTAAGGGGACAGGACGACTTCACCGCATTGATGGAAAGATGGACGGGGCCATGTATCGTAAAATCCTGAGTGACAACCTTCTTCCCTCCGCCAGAGCACTGAAAATGGGTCGTGGATGGGTCTTCCAGCAGGACAATGACCCAAAACATACGGCCAAGGCAACAAAGGAGTGGCTCAAAAGGAAACACATTAAGGTCATGGAGTGGCCAAGTCAGTCTCCGGACCTTAATCCCATCGAAAATCTGTGGAGAGAGCTGAAGCTTCGAGTTGCGAAGCGACAGCCTCGAAACCTTAAGGATTTGGAGATGATTTGCAAAGAGGAGTGGACCAAGATTCCTCTTGATACGTGCACAAACCTGGTAATTAACTACAAGAAACGTCTGACCTCTGTGCTTGCCAACAAGGGTTTTGCCACCAAGTACTAAGCCATTTATTGGCAGGGGATCAAATACTTATTTCACTCGATAAAATGCAAGTCTGTTTATATATTTTATTTAAAGTGATTTCCTGGATTTTCCTTTTGATATTCCATCTCTCACTATTGTAATAAACCTATCATTAAAATTATAGACTGTTTGTGTCTTTGTGAATGGGCAAACTTACAAAATCAGCGAGGGATCAAATAATTATTTCCTCCACTGTATATAAATATAAAAACAGTATATATATATATAAATATATAAGAATATGTAATGTAAAAGGAAAAGTCTGTGCATGGGGCGATGATGTAAATACATTGTCTCAACAATAAAAGCAAGGGAGTTTTTTTTCCTATTTTCAGCTTATGGAAAAATTATGTTTCCATACACGGTATCCCTGTGACAGAAAATTGACATCTTATCTTTGAAGATTTCAGATTTGAGAAACTGTGCAACCAGCTGATACAGAATATATGCGTGTTACCAAATACTTGCCTGATTCCACAAAACCATAGATTTTGCCAACGTTTCCTGCAGTATCTGTCCATTGCAGCTTTTGTTTAGTTGAAGAAGCACCGTGGGTAGAGTTAAAAGAAACAAAGCAAACATAAATCCCAGGCCAGTGACAAGGGGGAACAACCCTGGTCTTCCACATTTGAGTAAGGTGCGCTTTAACCACCAGAGCCCTGACTTCCTCACCCTTAATTTCCATCTCCCCGCATAAAGGGCACAGTACGTCTCGGTTTGGCACTAAACGTTGTCACTGTGTGTGAATCACGACCTGCCGAGTCATCGAGTTTAAATGCAATTCGCACCGATGCTGAAAGTGTGTGTGTCGTTGTTATTTGAATCTAGTTTAAGAGAAAGTTAAGGTAAAGGTCAAAATGTTTAAGCAACAAAGTGGATTTATCCAGGCCGGGTCACAGGGCTGCAACAACTCAGCTCCCAGTTAACAGAGACTGAGCTGAAGGCTGAAACCTGTTTGACCCCCGAGTCTTTGTCTTGGTTATTGAAAAGGAATTCACTGAGCAGATGTAGAGGATTCTTGTGTTTGTTAAAAGCCACATGATCCCATACATAGTCTGAGGGGAGTAATGGAAGATAAATGCTCCGTCTATGGTGAATTTATTTCACTTACACTCAGTCGATCCATTTTTTTAAACGGGGAATTTCTCTCCCACCGAGTACACACAGCAATCCGACAAGGACAACCTCGCACACGAATACAAACACAAGAGCAGAGAGAAACACACACGCACAAACACAAAGTGCTGGAAGATGCACTGCAGAGCCGCTTTTGCACTGTAGTGACACTGCAACCGACATCTCATTCAAAAATCTCTCATTCCCTCATTTTTACTAGGGTGTTTATTTAGTTTCAGAATTCCTGCACGTCAAACCACACCACATATGATGCTACAAGCTACAAGCCAGCGAACCTTCTCCACGTTCACAACCGTGGTTCTGCGAGCAAGGCGCTGAGACAAGTGCAAACTCACCCCCTTCCCGACGCGCTCGCAGATGCTCAACACCAGTCGACACACTCGTTAGGTTGTATTTTGAGATTTTGGTGTCGGGGCAAGTGACAGATTTGATAGGTCACTTAACACACTCCAGTTCCCTGCCTATCTCTGACCTTCTAACCCGCAGCGGGATAGAAACAAGAATATATTTCCGGGGGAAATGTCGTAATTGGAGAAAATAATGACTGGCAGCCTTCCCCTGCTTTAATTGCAAGCACCCCCCCCCCCCCCCCCCCCGCTCGCTGACACTGTTCTGTGCACGAGGATCATACTGTATGCACGAGCGTGTTTTTTTTTTTTTTTTAAATGCATGAATTCTGAGATCAGATAAAAGCTATTTTCATCCTAAACTACAATCCTTTCCTTAACACAACAACTGAACCGTGTGCGTTACACAGTCTGCAGTGTGTGTGGGGGGTGTAAGACCTTGGAGGTGTTTTAAGTTGGAGGAGCTTTACGTGCCGATTAATTTTGCAAGAAGAAATATTCACTGTGTGCTGCTGGACAATAAGCAGTGTGGGAGAGGCGGTGCACTAGTGGCAGAAACATTGGACTATGGGCAGAAAGTTACGGGCATCAGACCGGAAGGTCTCTGGTTCGACTCCTCGCGGTGACAATAACAACATACCTGGATGGACAAACCCTGGATCTGTTCGAAAAGTCCAAAGAGCACGCTACCTACACCCACTGTCTAAGTGCCCCTGAGCAAGGCACCTTACTCCCCCAACATCTGCTCCCCGGGCACCGTGCATGGCTGCCCACTGCTCTGTGTGTCCTGCTATGTTCACCAGATGGGTCAAAAGCAGAGGATACATTTCCCTCATCTGCATGTAGTGTGACTGTGCATGTGTTTGGGATCAATAAATGTATCTTGTATCTTGTATCTAGTGAACATTCAATCACTACAGAGGAAGTTTAAAAAAGAGAGAGAATTAATGTTTACAAAACAGCTGATTTGATTGTCATGAAGAAGGCGCCTGCAGCCGCCCTCAACTACCTGCGCCGTGCATACACGCGCCGCCGTTAGTGCTCGCTGTCAGCATACCTCCATGCACCATACACGCCCATATGTTCTGTTTACTGCCAGAAGCGAAGCGGCTGAAGGATTGCATGGCCACATTGTGAGAGGGCAGACGGCTCATCACCGCTCTGCACTCTCTCACATGCATGCGTGTGCGCCCCTAGGTGCCGAGGAGGTGTCGACACGGCTCAGGGGGGAAAAAAAGGGAGAAAAGACATGTACTCTGCTCCTCACACTGCACACACACACACATTTTCATCATTTCATATCGCACTTTTTTTCTCCCCTTACAATTATACCTGTTGTAATGTCAGTTTTAATCTGACAGCATAGGCTAGGTATTTCACGTTCCATTTCACACAGCGTTTCATGTTCCACGTCGCGTGTCCTCTGGTATTTGCACACAAAGGTGATCGGAGCCGGGATGTGCACATTCATCTTCGGTGCTTTTTATTCTCGTCCTCCAACACTTGGCTTTATATGCTCTTCAAAACTCAAATATTAAAGATTAGCATTAAAGAGCCATTCACAGACACCTGCAAAGAAGCAAAGCGTTTTCAAAACCACCCTCTTATCTCACGGCGGCACCCGCCTGGCGCTGTTGAGGCAGATGAAGTAACGGCGCCAACAGGTACTTTAGCTGTTTGAGAGTTGAGAGTAGAGCGATCAGATATCAATTCTGTATAAGTCTCCCCCTCTGTTTGGACCAGCTTCGTTTACCTTCTCCTTATATCAGGCAGGGATGAGTTCTTACATAGTACATGAGTGTGTTGTGTGAGTGCATGCACGGCGGGCTGCGACGGCACTCTCTCCTGATGGACGGTCATTATTGTGCTCGTGCTTAATGAACCCAGGAGTTCACGTCCTAATTGGATGCTTTGAATCCCGCCATGTCCTGAACTCCCCCGGCCTCCCCCCTCCCCCCCTGCCCTCTTGTTTGGGAGGGTATAGGACGCGCTGATGGCCGGTGATGGATAAAGAGGTTCTTTTATGAGGCCTCAGGGTCACACTTAGAGATATACTCACATGGTACGTACATGCGCACATACATACAGTATATGCATATATATACACTGATGGGGGGGGGGGGGGGGGTGGACAACAGAGGCCGGATGATTTCCTCCTACGAATTTGTCTTTCTTTTTGTTGGTTTGCATCCTTTTCTGAGGGGAGCCACTGCAAACCATCAGTGAGGTATGGCAGCATGGGCATGGTCAGAAGCTGCTGCTGGTTATATGTATAGTATTAATGGAAGACACACATACTGTCAGCCACAAACTAAAGTCGCTAACTGCAGTGACATGTGCGGCTTTCATTCTGATTTCTGTCGCTCTTGTTTCTTTTACGCAGTCACGCATATTTTTTATTTTTGTTCTGAATTTGTCTCTCAATGAGTCATCGGACTCGCCGCAGGTCAAACAGGGACATTAATCTTCTGCTTCCACACTATGTGCAAGGACATTTGTTATCATAAACAGTGTCCTTGTCGTTTTGTACTCAGTGATTCTAATGTTACAATTTATGAAAGTTGAGTTTTATTCATGAATTGATTTGACCGTGACTAATAGTGTGAGTTTTTCGCGATGACTTTCAAAGCGCTTGATGCCAATCAGCGCAGCCGAGGCCACTTTCTACTGTTTGCCTTGGTAATTCAAACGGGTCTGATGGTTACTGTCATGGACGGAATCTAAAGATGGACGACCCGTCTCCACTTGCGCCCATGAAGCCAAATGATCTTGGATACGAAAGCTGTCTTTTTTCACATTTAGATTGTGAAGTAGCGATCAGGGTGGATAGAGCCGCAGTGGTCTCACTGACACATGATGTTTTTTGAGCATCGAATATCGAATTTAAACCAAACTTCAACAAGAACTTCAACCTCTGTCAGTGCGAAAAGAACTACCTAAAATGAGAGGAACCATCTTTGAGAAAGAATAGTTTAACATTTCGTAAGACTTTTTTTGCCCATGTCCCATCCCCTAACAGAGCAGGTGGGATTAATTACCTACACTGCAGCCAGCCACCAGGTGGCGATAGATACGCTTTGGCTTTACTCTTGAGGAACAGTCATGTTGTTAATCTTAATATACACTCATTGGACACTGTGAATGCTTGAAATATGAGATAATAATGGAACTAGTGGACTGTATGTTTTTAATTTCAGTCAGAAATATTCAGGGATTTTTCACAAAAATCACAGCTTTTTTAAATATATTATTTTACGTATCAAAGCATCATATGAGGCACTAAAATACAAAAGTCCACAATTTCATTATTGGTTACTCGTCCTTAAGAGGCTCTGAAACATTCCTGCCAGCTTCCACCATCCCATCAGCAACTTGTCCATGTACCATGTCTCCATCATTCAGATCAGTCACTTTGTCCCCACTCAACCGTGCTGATCAAAGGCTCCAGCTGTCGCCATTTAACAAAAAAAAAGCGAGTGTTAATCCATGTAATCAATCCAAGACTTATTATTTAGCATATAGACACAGAGCTGTTATGCAACAAGTATTCCGAAACAAAATGGAACATTGGCTTAGAGCTTGTTAGACACTTACCAGCTGTGAGTGTTTCAGCAAATTGATCTCTCAAGAGAGAGAACTGCAATTACATCACAAGTCAACTAGGTGCGGGAGTGACAGAAATACAGAGGCCGATCATAAGAGAGTCAGAATATGCAATTTATTCAATAACCACATTTCAGTGCAGAGCCCTAATCCGGGCATTTTATCACAGTCTTGCATAAGAAAAATCAACAAGAGCATTGGCATTAAATAATCCAAATTAATTAACTTATCAAACAACTGTATGCTGCTTTTCTAACAGAAAACAAAAAGGAAGTACACTAATTACTACCTTAATTGTATAAACCCATATATTTGAGAGAATGAAAATTCGATTAATTAATCTGACCTGCACCAAAATGTAATTTGTTCTCCCGGGAGCTCCACTGTTTGGTGCAACTGGGATCAGCACTAAACCTTTGGATAAATAAATAAATATATGGTTGAAAACATATCCTCATCCAAACAGGAAATTATCTTGATCCTCCAGACTGAAGGGTAAATATAAAAAAAAGTGTTTTTTTACTGTTGGTTTTGATCGATCTGAGGATCTCTGAGAGTTGTTGAAATCCCAGAAACCATCTTTATGGAAGGAATTCCCTATGAATGTATTTATATAGTTATTTTGCAGTAAATATTAGTAATAATTAAGAAAATTAAGAAAAATGGTTACATGTCAGCAGTAATTTGTGATTAGATGTACACTATTTAATAGAGTGATATTCTAATTTGTATTCAAGTGAATGATCAGACCACCTTTATTGCTGAAAGTCACCATAAGAAGGTAGTAAATCAAAACGTTTTTCATATTTTTGGAGCAGAACAGTCAGATAAGAAAGTGGTTGCTACCCAGAAAGTTCCATAAATTGCTCCAATTATATATAATTATGCTCAAAGTCTTTAAATTGTGCTTGATATTAACAGCTTGTGAGCATAATAGTCTCAAGTTTTATTCACAAGGTTGCGCAGACAGTGTTTTTTTTATAGTTTGTACCTGTGATTTTGTATTTTACTTTATACAAAAATGTGCAGAAAGCCCCATTTCAGCGAACCATCACTTGTTATTCCTATCATTACATAAAGAGCAGTTCAGTGTTTTGCAGCGCCTCAGACACATTTGTTGTTTCTCCTCGCCTCAGCTGCACCTGGGCCAATATTATCAATTTGAACACCTGCCACGCTGGCACCACAGGTTGTGAGACAACAGCAGCCCTTGTTGGTATTCAAATACCAGTGTCACTGTAATGAAATGGATCTTGCCAAGACGGAAGACAATTTGTCAGGCGCTTACTCAGAAAGTACAGATTTTATTATGGAGATTGGTCGCCAGCCTAATTGGCACAATGAGGTCAATCAGAAAGTGTCAGGGCATTGGTCCTGATGGTTACTAATGGCCTCTTGTAACTTAGTCCCCCCCCCCCCCCTTTATCCTCCAAAATCAAACTTTGCCGTCCAGAAGCCGTATTAAGAAAAATCAGCTTCTGGTTTTTGGATGACATAACTTCCTCTCCGTGACAGGCGGTAATGATGCATGTGTGACAAAGGCTATGCAAAAGAACAGATTGAATATCACAATAGATCATTGTCCGCCGCACAATGAAGTGAGCGGCTGTGTTAATGGACCGTCAGCCCCTCGTATCTCAGGTGACATCACAGGCATCACAGGGCTGGATTTAATGAAGCTTACAGGGATGATGTATCAGCTCTGAGTGCTGCTGTTATAGCACCTTATAGTAATTGCCCTAAGGGTGTCACTAATTAAAGAGCAACATTTTTTAAGGTTAATTTGGCAAGTCTCTTACATGCCTGAGAAGAATTTGTTAAAATATACAAGGATGCTTAATCTTGGCACTTTTTGGGGGGAATTTCAAAACTCCTGATGCTGGTGCTTAACATAGGGGTCAAAATATAAACCGTAGACTGGAGTTGAAGATGGAAGACGTGTGTCTGCTTCCGAGTGTCTAGAAATGGTAAAACAATGATATCATTTGGAGCCAGTGTCTGCTCAGTCGTGATCACGGGCGAGAGCGATATGAGCGAGGTACCGTCGACCAATCACGAGTCAGTCTCATGACTTCTCTCCCCGTTTCTGTAGCCTCAAATAACAAATCACAACCAAGCCTACAGGAAAATGAGCCTGTCAGTGTGGTAACAAAGAAAGATTTCCTAGAAATGAAGGAAATCCAATCTTTGAAGATTATTTCTTTGATGCATCCCGATAGAGGAGGCGGGGTTTATGACCCAGGCTTCAGACAGCCACCAGGAGGCGATCAAGATTCTGCAACGTCTCTTTTCGAAAGGTGTCATGTCGTCCATCTTCATTTACAGTGTATGCTATAAATCCGTATTCCAGACACCATTGGTCTGACCAAAAACAAATGTTGAATGTCTTTAACACTGGTTTGAAAAAACAATAATCGGAAGAAAAAAAAGTTTGCTGCAGACAGTGTAGATTTTTTCTATAAAGTTTGATGGCAATTAATTATGAATGTAGTCTCAATGGAACACATCGCCCTGAACCCTCCCTCCAGTGCGCCTGAAATCCCTTCTCTCCACCGCGCGTCTTAAAGCTGCTGAAGGTAACATCACCAGCTCATCAGCCAGAGGGTGATTTGATTTCTTTCTACATGAACAAAAAACATTTGAGTCAAGTGTCAGGTTTTTACCACATCCGCTTCAACCTTTATAACCAGCAAACTTTTTTTCATATTTAGCAAAGAATAACTTTTAACATTTGGGTGAGAAATCTTAGTTGTAAGATTATTTTATGACAAGATGGCGCCGTAAAGATAAAACACGGCACCACCGAGACGATGCACATAAAAAGATGCAAGGTTGTAGAACACAAATGTCCTTTTTTTTTATTTTAAAACATAAAAAAACATTCTTTTGCTTCTATATTTTTTGACTCGACGTCCCCCAAACCTCTTCCCCTCCAATGTCTCATCAGCCTCCTTCACCCTAATAATGGCTGACATCTGAAATGGCCTCCCGGTTTTCTAGCTTCTCTAATTTCAATCAAATGAGTTGGAATGAGCCCAATCTGCCATTCAGCGCCGAACCCTCTCATGGATCAATGGCCCCTGAGCCTTGATAATCTCTCAAATTGATTGGTTGCCTCATTGATCATTACTCCTGCATTAACCAATCAAACGTCTCTCCAGTAAACAAACACGCTGAATGAAGACATCCCCCGGAAGTTTGCTCCCGGAGGACACTCGAGTGATGTGAGGAAAAGATATAAACCGAAATCCCCCTTGGAAGAGAATATCAAATCATAAGAGTGCTTAATATTTCACTGACTTGATGAAATATGTATTGTATCCCAGAATGGAGGAAAATGCAATGATTTGGATGCATTATGTATGAGACGGTCCGCTGGCGAAAATGACACTGCACCGCTGAATAATCGCCATTTCACTATCACCACAGCACAATGAGATTTTGTTTTTACTACGCATCGCTCAATTCATTTGGAAAGTGCATACAGTATGCATTTTGTATTTAGGGCCTAACTCGAGTGTGCACAGCATACAGATGCTCGCTAATGAATTAAAACACTGACTGGGATGTGTCCTTTGCTTGCACTTGACAAACTCGCTGTGGCTCGGCCCCAGAAGAGCAGTAGGTTACCCAGGAAAGTGAACTGTGGCTGTGTGAAGCAACTGTTTATTAAGCTACTAACAAGGACAATAAACAGGAGGGAGGGGGTTTATTTAGCGTCCAGCTACGTCACTGCCGTTGTCCACTCATCTAGTTGTGTTTAGGTGAGTTACCTCCGGCCTGGAGAACAGAGAAACACAGACAATTAAGTGAATATGAAATGGGACATGATTTATTTCACACTCAAATATAGACTGTGATGTTAATCCTGTCTCTTTTGTCTTTTTGAACTTCAGGTAAACTTTTTATGTTTTATACTCACCAGTTGGAAATAAGAGACTAAACAATACTTTATATTATGCACTTTACTAATGTATTTGTCCTTTGTTTCCCAAATGCACCTTAAATACAACATTACGCAACTTTCTTTTACCTAAAAATATCAACTTTAATAATGTGTGTGGACCAGGAAGAATGATGCTGCCTTTATTCCCACTCCCCACCCTGAATTCCCGTTCTTAGCGAAAGTAACTTTTTTGAGTATCTACAATATCCTGTGAGAAGTTTGTAACTGCCTGATAGTCACACATTAAAGAATCGGACCGAGCACGTTCTATAATAATGTCACACAATAAACCAGTTAAAAAGACTTCAAGGACATTCAAAAATAGCTTTGATCTCCGATATCCAGTGAGGAAAATGTGAGAACGTCTGCGGAAACTCAGGACAACTTCACTCTGACATATTTTGTTTGCACATACACCTCTGGACTGAACTCTGTAGACTAGGATGGCTGTAAGAACTATCCTATGGCATTGGAGGTGTGTACCAAAAACCTTGCACAGTTACTAGGGATGCTGATAGAGGCAATCGCAGATTAGAAGGTGACTACTTAAGAGCGTCTTCACATGTGATGCACTTTGAAACTCTCACCTGTGTTTCAATTGGTTTTAATTCTGTTACATCATGACCTTCATCATGATCTTTGGTTCATGCAAGTTGCAGTACATATATTGTGTTATGTCTGGTTAGTGTGTATGTACACAGTAAAACTTTTGAACTTGACCATGTTTGACCATGATTAGTTTGGGGTCATCCACATCACTGCGTGTGCAGTTGGTGTCCAGCAAACAATGTGGCCATGGTAGATAATTGGCGGACTCTCCGGGGGAAGAGCAGGTCTGATAAGGAGAGACAGCTCTCATGTCTGAGCAACTTTATAAGACAGCCAAAGTCATGGCAGGCCAGAGTTCAGATCAGGAGATGGAGTTTCAGTCTAATGCGCTTCTCTGGGCTTCTATTAAAGCAGCCACCCACCCGTCCCCAGACCACCTAAATCGAATAAATCAAAAGTCAATTGGCAGAAGCATGAGAAAACACTCATCTGGTGCTTATCTAAATTGGCAAGATTACTTTCTGTTTTTTAACTAAAAATTATTGTTGTTTGATTGAAATTAACAATAAACTTTTTATGATAAAAACTTGTTTCATTCAAATATATTTATTATAATATTATTTTCTATTTTTGAAAATAATTCAAGATTAGTTCATGTTTTTTCAGATAAAAAAAAATTTGCTCTTGTTTTCTGAATTAACTATATCAATTTTCTGTTAAAATGAGAAAATAAATTCCACTGGTTTTATTATTTTACTGGAAAAAATTATAATACAGGTCTTTTTCCTGAATTAACAAGATTATTCTTCTGTTTTTCTGTATCAGTTAATTTCCGTCTGAACAATCCCACGTTCCTGAGGTGCCTGTGCAAGCTGCCAATCTAATAACATGAATGAGAAAAAAACTCTCCTTGAGTAACGGAGCAGATTTTTATTCTCAAATAAATTAAAAATGCTCTCAGAAGAGGCATCATGTATTAAAATCTAATGAGAATGAAAACAATCAGTGCATTTAAACATGCACTATTAAATATTAGATCACTCTCATCTAAATGGCTACGGCTATTGGAGCCGGTTTGCAGCGGGGGGGGGGGCATGTCGGTATAGTGTTAATGAATCAGCACCTGCTACTTATATTAACTCTCACATTCCTCGAAGCGCAGGAGGGGTCACAGCCATTTTCCAGCTTATTAATCAGCCCCAGACCCACATTTAGTCATAGCTCATTTAAAAAGCCTTCCAACTCAAAAAACCAATTCTGCTGCTCGCTGTAAATCATCCTCCTTTTCCCCCCTCACTCAGAATATTTATCTGAATTTCCAGACTTGTTATCGGAGTCAGTGCTTAGCGCAGATAAAGTAATTACAGTGGGTTGATTCCAACGGTCATGTAGATGTTGACAGCAACAGCCCCAGTTCTGTATTTAATTCACTATTAGACTCAATTGGCTTCTCTCCACATGTAAATGAACCCACTCTGCTCTTTTTTAATCACCGCCCTCCATCTTGTTCTGACATATGGCAGAGATATCAAACATTTCATAAGATTTCCCCCAAACCCTCCACTGTGTGAGCAGTTTTACTTACATCAGAATTGGTAATAATGGACCACAAAGAATCCCACAATCTGGGTATATCTAATCCTGGGACCAAGTATAAGAATATAATCCCACTTTTATTTACTCCACTGCCGTCGCAACTCTACTCCCACACGGTGGATGATCTTGTTGCCTACGACCCTCAACGATGTGTCTCCTCTGAATCAGAAGAGGCTGAAGTTTTTGTGAATATTTCACCCAAAGCACCTCAGACATTATATGAACATGTATGTAACAGCATTATTGTCCCTCCAGTTCTACTGTAAGGACACTTGGAGGTATACAGTATGTTTGACCAGGACTTGTCCTATGTCTCGTACAGAAAGCAAGTCTCTCGGACCGTCTTCTTGTACCCACACAATCTAAAAGCTTCTGCACACTAGAGGATAATGTAGTATCCATTTTGGAGCCAATTTGCTCCTTACAACAAACGCATGGGGGGGGGGGGGGTCCCACCTGGATGTCAGTCTGCGCCAATTATCTGCCCAAAAAATCCTGAAGTGTGAGGTTTATAAAATAATCTTAATGCTACAGATTGAGCCACCCTGAATTGGAACTGTAACATGTTTGATAATTTCGATAATCGTCTCTGACAGTAACCATAGACATATAAATGTGAATTAAAGATAACTGACCAGAATGTGACGCCAACTGGATGCTGCGTACTTGTACAGCTGCGACTAAAGACCAACACACATTTCGGCTGCAAAATGTATTAAGCCAATTCCGCCTTCTTAGCCATAACTACATCCATAGTTAATTCGAATTTTAAATTTTTCGCTGCAAAACAGGACACACTATGTCAGTTGTCCTCCATGTTTGTTTTTCTTCTAAAAGGACTTTATGAACCAACCGCCATCAAAAACGAGTTTCTGTGACACTCCATGGCTCTGGAATCAAACGCCAAATGTTTGTTCTTACGCTCTCACCAAATCGTCCAGTTTGTGTGCTCCGACGATTATAAGATTCAAAATCGGTTAAATCATTCATTATACAGCAGGACTCTAACGCAGCTCAATTACTGCAGGTCCCTTTTACAGTTTCAGAAAGAAAGCCGCATTATCACAGGACCAGCAAACATCAGAAACATCCTCCCTCAAAGGGACTCTGAAAAACGAGTCCATGCCCTTGTTACTTCTAGACTAGACTGCTGTAATTCCTTTATATCAGGATGTCTGTGCAAAGCCTCCAGTTGATCCGAAATTCCGCAGCACGTGCGCTGACAGCAACGTGCGGAGGAGGATCGTACTTTTCCCACACTAGCTCCTCAGCACTGGCTCCTCTCTAAAAAGCCAGAGTCAAATTCAAAATCCTTCTCCTTATGTACAAAGCCCTTAATGACCAGAGCTCATAGCATCGTAATATCCCAATAAAGCACCACGCTCTTTAAATACAGGCTTACATGGGGTTCCTAGAGTCTCTCAGAGTAGAACGGGAGCAGTGGTGGATCTAGGATTTTTCTAAACCAGGGGTCTTAAAGGGGCCACATTAACACAGAGTAGCCAGTTTTAAGTGCAGCATTACTGCACAGTTCCATTTATTTTTTACTGTTGGCTCTTTAGGTTTGACCAAACGTCATTGAATATATTTGAAAAGTTGTTCCTTTTTTCAAGGACAAAAAAAGCTTAAAAAATGATTTTTTTTTTTTTTTTTTTATTGTCCGAAGTGAAAAGGAAAACTATTGACAGGAGAGGGGCACTTCAGGGGCCAATCTGATTTCACAAGCACTCTCTCCAAGGTGATGCCACAAATTTCCAGAACTGTTAAAAATGCATTTATTGAAAAGCTTCTTGGAAACAAGTCTATTAATCACCGTATGGTCTCGTCTTATATATTTGAATGTTTCCTCTGTGAAAAAAGGTGTTTTTGTAAGAAATAACAAATCAAAGTGTCATAAAATGGTTTAAAGCATGAAACCATGGCAGGGGCGTGCTTGTTTTCTGTATCCCTGTGGCTCTACCTGCTGAGCCCGGTTTACACTGCCAGCAGGCTCCTGAGTTGGCCGCGCTAAACCTTCAGTGGCGAGCAGCCACGGCAAAACAAAAGTCTCAAGACAAACAACTGGGTAAGACAAAAGAATAACAGCTTCACGATTCTCTTCATCACAAGCCATGGACAAATTACAGTTAGTCCCTTTTTGCAATTGGCTTTTTTACACAATAGTCTTTGTAAATAGATACTATTCAAATGAATCATCAATGGAAACTCAGTTGAAAGCTAGCCTTGCTGGAGGGTCTGATATTTGTGTCTACATCACCTGCAGGGAGTAATAAGGGCTTAATAGATTGTAATTGACTTGATATTTTCAAACCCGCGGCGACCTGAATGCCGGAGTTCGGAGGTTGAATACTTTGTTCACCGCAACTGTTTGCTGCCTAATGTGATAATTGCAAATACTATGTTATGTCAGGAGGTAAATGCAATTCTTCTTCTTTTCACATTCTCCCTTTCACAAGCTCTTTGAATCACCGAGTGCTTTAAGTACCGAAGCTAAATTTGGCAAATGCTGCACACATTTCAAAGACATCCTGACACAAGCACAAGTTCCGGATGCCACGCACGGGTGTTCGGTGTTAAAGCAGAGCCGTTTCCAACAGGTTGATATTTGCACACAAATCTTTTGGACGGTAATTTAAAAGAAGTAATTGCAACAGGAGGAGGCAGGCTGTGGTAGGCACAGGCTCCAGTGTTTGCCGTGGACTTGTATACGCAGCTCCGTGCTAAACCCTGGGTAGCACAAACAATAACAGGCTCCAGGATCAAACAAACGCTTTCATCAAGGCAGGGTGCAGGGAGGAGTGTAATGTGATGTAGCGCGTCTATCCCGGGCACATCTCTTTTAAAGGCACCAGTTTCCCAAAGTGCACTACTCAATGTTTTACTAGGATGACTCCTCGCCGCCTGATTTAAACTCTGCGTCTCCCTGACACCCAAATAAAAGTGCTCGCTCTCTGGAGTTCCCTGAGATGTCTGGAGTCAAGGTGATATTTCTGCATTTGCGGCTGCCATTTTCTGCAGGTGTGATTACACAGCGTGTCACGGGGGGCGCGTTCAGACGAACCGCGCAAACACACCCGAGATGAAAGAAGCGATTTGTGACACAAAAGCCACTTTCAAACACGGCGGTTGTGCCAAAAAGGGAGCGGGTGATGAGGCCCCACAACCCCGGCGCCTCGCTCGCTGCCTTCTGAAAGGCATCAATGGATTCATGAGTTGCAGAATGTTTATACTCGGGCCTGAATGATGGGGGAGATTAAAATATTTCACTGCAAATAACAGACACGTTTAATAACCACAGGAGCGCGATGGAAACACAGAAGGTACTGAGTGCATAAATGATTTGGCAAATAGCAAATTGATTTTCCAGCGGCAACTTAAATACAAAAAGGGCTGGCTCTCAGCCACCTCCCTAAATATCATTCAGAGGCACTTTCTTCCGCGCCCTCCTCCGAGCCAGCAATCTTACATTTGTTATTTCTCTGTTTAGCCTCATTTGTATCAGCTCATTTATCATGCCCGTTTGGTTGGAAATGTTTCGACGACTCTCGGGCCCTGTAAGTCCGGTCTGCGGAGGGACAAGGTCGGAATATGTGGACTTGATGCCATTTTGAAATAAGCCACTTTGCCAGGCTTGGAATATTTAAAATGCCACAAGGAATAAACGTCCCATCAATCAGCAGTTAAAGATGGTGGTGTTTGTTCTCGGAGCCTGAAAACACAGCCACTACAAAGTGAACCGAGGTGGATGTGGTGCCGACTTTTGTCGAGATGAGTTACTTGACAGACGAGACATTTCAGAGGGCTGTGTTCACACTGCTTTATTGCTGGTTTCACTTTCTAGGAGAATAAGACACTGCCATAAAAGCATGCTTTACACTGCCTTCCCCCCTCTTGTGTGTCAAAGACTAGAGAGACAATTTTCCTGAAGTAACAATCAGAAGATCACTCTCACAGCCTGCACAGTGTCCAAGCTCTCCTACCTATCGCAAATCAAGAAGTTCGAAATCGTGCTTGACTGTTCAATAACCAGGCTGCAAACTACAAAGGGGCTCCGCTCCCATCTTTGGTTTCTGAGGCGAGTTGCTTCTGACTGCAGCCTGCTGTTATTCCACGCAGTTTATTTTTTTTATAGTGCGTGTGTGTGTGTGTGATAAAGGGACTGAGATCTGCCACATTTGCATTCATGTATGCATTTGATGTCAAACAGTCTAAATATTTAAGACACTAGAGGGCAAATGGAAGAAACGTGGGAGCTGTCAGAAGCTGCTGTATTACTGATTGATTGTCCTCACTGATCCCACTGTAGGGTGGGGGCTGCGCACGCTTCCGTGCACGTTCCTGTAGGAGTGATTAACCGCAAGTACTTGCCTGAGAGGACGGCTGGTGTGCGAGTGTGTGTATATGTGCATTTTCTGTGTGAGTGTGAAAGGAGAGGCAGAGAATTCTCATAAATATGCATATCTGTGTGTGTGTGCGTGCACGCGTCCACGTCACTGTGTCTGCATGTGTCCACGTCACTCCATGTGTGCGTCTTTGTGTCTTCGCTCACGCCCAAGCGATGATATTCAAATAAGAGAATATCAAGGCGAGGATAACATTCGGATGCTGCTTGGATGACTGGGAAATATTGGCCTGGCAGTGATCCGCCTTTTGTACTGTCAGTTTGACGGTCAATGAGGAAAAGAAAAAAAATACTCCTTCCCTTTTTTTTGTTCGTTACTTCCTCATAGACAAACATCCCACACTGTTTTTTTAAACAAGCTCTCTTGCCAAAAACCCACCTCTCTCCAACAAAAGCCGGCATCACGAATACAATCTGTCAACCTCCTATATCCGGATCCTCTCATCCTTTTATAATCTCAGCCAGTCATTCCCAAATATCACTTGTACCAGGGGAGGTTTCTGTAGCTGAAGGAAGGATGTGTGGAATTAACTCATCTAATTAACTCAACTGCACTCAACAAAAAAATACAGAAGTTGAGATTTTCTTCTGAAGACAGAGAACAAACAAACATGAATTAAAATTTGGTGTGATGCAGATCTTTAGCCGACTGTATTTACATCAACAATCAACCTGATTCAACTGCAGCAGTGAAAAAGACGAGATCAGCAATACTTACGAGTTCTCACGTTATATATAAGAATGAATAAACAGTTGAGGTAGTTTGTTAAAAGTTAACAAAACTAAAAAACTGTTAGCTAAACGTAATTGATGAGTGATTTAAATAAATTCAGTCTCTGCTGCTTTCAGACATGCACTGAGATCTGGATCATCTCCTGACAGTCTCTGTGTGTGGGAACACAAATGTCCAAGTGAGGAACTCTGGAGTTTCTCCTAACATCCCCCTGTTACGATTCCAACTCTGTCCGAATGAGCCCAGGTGAGAACACAGCAGGAGCTTTAACCGCGAGCCAGTGTGTACATGTTGATGACGTTTCCTACACCTGACAGATGCCAAAGAAAAATTAAATAAATGTCTCAGAATGACAAAGCTGTGCCGAACATGTAGGATACACAGAGGAAGATAACAAGAGACGTTTTTCTTCTAAGGGCAGACGCCGGTGTTGATGTGCTGTAGACAAAAACATGTGATCTCTGCATTGATATTTTACGCCCTTCCTCTGCCTGCTGTGCTCCCCCCCCCCTCACATGAATGCTCCAGAGACTCATGTTGTTGTGAACGCATCTGAGTGGAGACTCTCCTGCTGCATTGTTCATGGGTGAAAGGGAAACTTTGTAAAATGTCTGCATAACTGTTTTCGGACTTTCTCCGGACAACCACTCAGTCCGTTTGTTGTGTTACATCGTGAGACCAGTGGCTTTAATGATGCCAAAGGTGCTTTAACTAACTACTAAATAGAGTGTGTGACTACATATATCAATCTAAAGTTTAGTGGTTCTAATATAGCAGAAGTCTGCAACTAAACAAAATATGGAAAAAGTGAAGGGGTTTGAAAGATTTACATAGGCACATTACTTATTGTTTAACTCAGTTATATAGCGATCCATTGGCATGTTGTTTGAGGAAAAAGAAACACTTAAACGCCCAGATGCAGAGACACTAACATGCACATGGCGTTGGACTAAGAAACAGGAAGGAGACAATGTGGGAAAAGTTGTGAGGGCGATGACAAGGGAGGTGACATGAGGTGAACAGCAGAAGAAAAGAAAAAAAGAGCATGACGACAGTGACAGGCAGAAAAGGATCTAATACCTGTAAAAAAAACTGTGTCCCTCCTTGTATTTTCTTTCTTCCTCCTTGTGTTCTCCAAAATGACACTGCTGAACCAGAAAATGCTGCAGAGCTCACCTCTCGCCCCGCCTTGTGTCGAACACAGATCAGGCTGCGACACTTTGACACCCGTAGTCGCCCCCGCCGCTTGCTGCAGGGTTCCGGTTATCAACGGCTGCCGCGCTCGGCCTCAATCCCACACGCTCGATGGAGGCACACAAAAGGTGGCTGACGGAAAAATGGCATTTGAAATACGGGGGGAAATAGAGTGGCACGAAACAACCCGTTGATGGAAAGCAGTGAAGAATTTAGAAGGGATTGAAAGAGCTCGCACTGTTTCATTTCAAAGACGTTTTTTTTCTTTTGGTTCTCTGCCTTTGGTGCGGCTGAAAGGAGCTTGATGATAGAAACCTGAATTGAATCACGGAGTTCCTTTTTCTCATGAATCGCCCGTCCGCTGCGAGCAACGCTTCTAAACCAATCTTCGATGAAAACACAATAAATTGGACGTTTTGCCTCCTGGCCTCTTTCTTATTCCTTCATCTTCGAGCGCTAATCCAACGGGTGCTTCCTTTTTTGACAAGTGATTGGTACTTTATGTGATTCACTTCTGGTTAAAATCAGGAAAGTCTTTTACATTCGCTGTTGTAAAGAATGCATGAGCAACAGTGTGCACGAGCATCGGTCGACCAAAGCAGCGACTGCCCCTCGTACAGGTCGACCATTCTGACTTTGCCAATGTTCGTCCTGTCCATTTTTATTCCAAGAGGTTTGCAAAGATGCATAAAAAATGTGAACATGCTTATGTGACTTGAATATGATGATGGTTGACACGTCTCCACTTCCTCCCACTATCCAGAAATGAAGCCTGAATACCCCGGTAAAGAACGCTGCCATCTTGACTGTTTGAAACCAAATTCTGCATAGTGTAACGATAGAGGGATGGATTCATGCTGTTTCATCTGTTAATCAGAATCAGAATCAGAAGGGGTTGCCAGACAGGGTTACACCTACCTGGAATTTGCTCTGGTTATTGGTGCATACGATGAACATGAAAACACAATAAATACAACACACATAAGAACAACAATAAAAAACAATATATAAAAAATTCAAAGTACAAATACAAAAGCTTAAAGATATAAAAAGTAAAGTGAAAATGCAAACAGAAGAACAGTGTCAAATTGCTATATGCAATGTAAGGCATTATAATATAAAATATCAAACCGTAACATACTTAGATTATTCAGTTTGGTCCATGTCCAATCCACTAACATTGAGGATGCCAGATTTATGACCAACACTACAGGTGACCTCCAGGTGGCGATCAAGACACTTTACCTTCACTTTTCGGGGAGCTGTCATGCCCCCCATTTTTACATACAGTCTTTAATAAATATTTTTTATATTTAGTTTATATATGGTCTTGACAGTGGAATGAAAGCTTTTCCAAAGTGATGACATTCCACCACACATGATCAGGTGGTGTGCAGCAGCTGTGTGTGCAGAGTAGACAAACACTTCCCGACACATTCAACGAACAGCAGCTTCATTTTGAGTTAGCTTCTTCAAATAGAATCTTAATCCATTAGTTTGAACGAAATTTGAAAGTAAACACAATCTGGAGTTCTTACGAGGGGTTAACTCGAGCTCCGCAGCTGAAGGCTCCAGCCCAGTTTTTGATTTATGGATTTATTTATAGCCTCAGATTGATCACGCTACCGCAACCCCAGACGGAGTATATATTATCAAGCTGTGTCCTGCTTTAATCAAATTCCCCTACAGTAAACATGTTTACATTATTCCATTTACGACACAATGACGCCGGGGCCGTCCACTTAGTCGCATTAACGAATACAGGAGACTGCTCCGTGGACTTGCTGAACTTGCTTTGTCTCAGTCACTGTGTTAAAGAGCAGTGGTCACGTGTTGGCTGAACAATGTCCACTGCCGTCAGAAACTTGTTGGAGAGAACACAACTAGCTGGAGCTGACCAGTCACACTTGACCATTCATAGTTATTGTGGCCCCTACGTGTTCAGCCCCTGTAGTAACGATGTGTAGTTAGTTAACGTAAAAGAAGACATGCATAGTTACACCTGGACAACATATGTGGCCTTAATTTAACAACCATAAATCTAGTTTGAATCATTAAATGTGTAGTGGGAAACTTTCACAAAAATACACTTTTGTTTCTGAACCACCAATCAGAGCCAGGGGGTGTGTCTGACAATGCGAGCAATGACCATTCAGCAGTTTAGTGTTTGTCCCGAGTTTGTGCACATCTTAAATGTTGCTGTAGTGGTTAACTGCGTATGTGATGAAGCAGTCGCGCTAATTTTAGCATGTTTTAATTATAACTGGTACTGGTGGGTAGCGTCATAATATTGCGTTAGCTATGTTGCTGAAAGTGTAGTTGTGAAATGACACGTTATTTTTTTCCAGGTTGTTTAAGTGACTATCCTACTCAGGCACCCTAGTATGCTCAGCAGTGCAGGGAGGGGCTTTAAGTACATTTCGAAATACTACAGGCTGCAGCTTTAAGGATTCGGTTCTGATGATTCAACATATTAGCCCAGCTCTAAATTAGAGTCATTTGCAGCTGTCCCCGGCTTATCAGATCATGTGAGATGAGGGAATTACCAGTACTTTGCTCACAAATCTCACCAAATTCACAAATAGCAGTTATTGGTCCGCTTTGCTGTGGTATAAAGATCCGGGACCTCCACATTTTGAGATCTGGTCTCATTTGAGGCCTTGAGCGTCCAACAGATTATCAATGAAGACGAGATATGAAGAAAATGAGGAAGGAATCAAATGAAAAGTTTGACAATGGAATCTTTGGTGCCTGAGCCCAACTTTTGAAAGATTCAGACAGCGGTTCCACTCTGTTTAAGATAACCTAAATCAGAGCATCAGATAAACACAGTGAACGCTTTGGAATTAAATATGAAGTATCCCATCCCCTTCTCTTCCTCCTCTCCTCTGCCTTTTCTTTCCTCTCACCGACCGCATCACACTCTCTTCCTGCACCATCATCTCCTCCTCTTGTACAAAAAAAGGTGGGTGGGTGCGTTCTACATTCATACGCTAGGTCTCGCTCTGCTCCTTGCGCCTCCGTGCACCATGGGGTGCAAGTCTTCTCATTTAGTGTGTCAAGACACGAGGGGATCTACTGTCACCGTCTCTCCTGCTAAGTGATGATATTCAAGGGACCACATGGCCCACAGAGGACTTTTGTATCACCATTCATAGGCTCTTAATATGGAAAATCACCGTGAGACATCATTATGGTGAGTGTGCACGAGTGACTCGGAGGCCAAAAAACTCCAACTGCGCCTGGGCCACAGAGTTGAAAGCCTCTCCTAGAGGATCAGGCTCTTTTCCTTCCTCATTTTCCCCCCGCTCGTTTATTTCTGTGTTGTTCGTTTTCCCTGACTTCTGATGCAACGAGCAAACGGTGCCATGTAAGTTTAATGAGCTTTGTTAAATATTAATCGCGGGGGTTTCATCGACTCAGTCAAATCTTTACTCATTTCGTCACAACAAGGCCTATTTCTGCTCGACTATTACAAGAGAGGCGAAAGGAAAAGGGGAGCCAGCGTGGTGTCCTTTGAGCAGCCATTTGACTGTCTGTTTGAAGCTAACTGAGAAACGGGGCCCCTCCGGCGACGGCTGCTCACCACACAAGGTGAATGAGGCCAGCGTTTGAGTTCCTTTCCAACTTCCTACACCTATCAGATGTATGATGCATCACAAGCAGACACTTACAGACACTGTCGCGCACACAGACAGCACTTAAAATAAAGACACAGCCCTCCGTGGATCAGTAATTACATGCCGTGAATACAGATGACTGTGGCGAGGTCACACTTCTATGAAAGGAGTCATGATTTAAAGAACCGTTGGCGTGCGGTGGCTCTGAAGGCGGAGGCCGCCGCCGCCACCGCCACCAGACGCACATACACACGGCGCTCCCCGGAAAATAAACCGACTCAGAGATATGCACTCGGTTTTTGGTGCTCAGCCACATTAATGAGAGTGTCATCTTTGTCCTGTTGAAAGCTGATAAGATGGCAATTTAACAGCGTGAGGAACTGTGGCAAAGTGGGTGATGGCTGTGATAATTCTTCACCTCCTCTGTCACAACTATCAAGCCAGAGAAAAGTGTTGAATCTATAAATAAACATCATAGTGTGTGATCCCGGCCACCTCCAAATTTAGCTCCAGGCATGATGATGCTTCTGGCTGTGGATATCACTCATCACCATGGATTTATGTTTCTGCTTCTTTTTTTTTATTTGTATTCTTCACACACCTAATTAAAAAAAAAAAAAAAAAACGCATTTGCTGATTTTGCTCATGGTCTAATCGAAAAATTTGTTTTAGGGCAAATAACAGGTGGGGCCACATCATCCTATTTGATGTCTTCTCCCGGGAACACGGGAGATTCTCCTTTTGAAGGAACTCATTAAATCACTTGATCTGCCCCTCTGTACTGGTTTAATGGCCAGCAACTGGAAACATAGTGCCACCAGATGGTTATTCAAATGAAGCAACTCCTCACAGAATGATAGGGGATGCAAACAACAAGATCTATAGTGAGCACCCCCCTTCACCTTCAGTATACATCATATTGTGAGAGAAATGTAACACTTTGTATATATGTGAGTTCTTCAACTTATATTTTGAGTATCCATTTATCTAATGCAACAATTTAATTAAAGCAAATCTCGAACATGGGAATCACAAGAGCAAACCTTCTCTACTTCTTTGTAGATGTTTCAGTAACAATTTTTTTTTTTTTAATTAAAGTTAAATAAATGCTTTGTTCCTGAAGTCACTGGGAGTTTGTTCTGTCTTAAAAGCAGACTACCATCTTTAACTAACCTTAACCTGGAGCTGCAAGTTCCGAATTATATCTGTAGAGAAGCTAAATGCTGTAGATTGGACACTTTGGTGGAAGAATACATTGGATACAATCGTTTTACTGATAATCTGATTTAAATTAATTCACATGTATTTTCATAAAAAATCCAAATTAATTCCAGTTACAATGACTTTTTCCTGCAAAATGTATTTTTCGTTACAAATGAGTTGTCCTGATTAGTCGGACATTCCAACAATAGCCACAAGGGGCACTAGCCTGCTACAATCCACTCTCCCCTCCTCCACTGGAACGAATGTAACTTTAACAATGTGTGAAGCTGCGCACACGGTGTGAGAGATCCGGAGAGCTTGTGGCAGCAGCACCCACCGTGGCTCAGATCCAAAACATGACATGAAAAATATGGAGGAAAAAAATAATTCACCAACTGTATCCAGATCCAAACCACTGGAAACCACCGAAATAGAAATGCGGCCTCAAAAAACCTCCTCGCTCATCGGCCCCATGCAGAACGTATTGTCATGAGAGTGGAAAAATGACGTGTGTATGATGGCAGAGAAAAGCTGTCGTCTCCATGGCTCTGCCAGTTTGCTTTGCCTTGTGATGGCCGTACGACTTATTCCTTAAGACAGCCTGCCTCCTCCTCAATTAGGACAGAACAGACCCAACATGTGGCAGCATGAAATTCACTGTGACACCATGAGCTACCAGTGCCAACAAAGAGAAAAGGGGGGAGGGGGGGGAGAAGCAAGTGTTGGGCTAGAGCGAATAAAATATGATGGAGCGGAAGGGGTGAGGAGTGGGAGGAAGGATGAGGAATGATGCCTGATTGTGCTCGTCTTATGAGGAGCATCCATCAGGAGTGACACCCGGACAAATAAAACCCTTTTTTACCCTTTATTCAATTACAGAGCAGGCGGGCTCGATCGGCACACACATTCACTCTCCTATGCATAGACGCAGAATAAAAAACACTTGAGCCCACATGCACATATCCATATGTCGCCTAATGTGACTTCTATTTCGCATCATCCTTGCAAAGCATGTTTAATCCCTCCTGAGGAAGATGTATCGTGCGATGGCAGCTCCTTTTTCATGTAGCAAGGTGGAGGTTTCATGAAATAAAGTGAGAATCAATGGAGAGCCGAGTCGCAGCTGCTGCGTGCCTGCACAGACTCCCACGTAAATTACAGTTGGGCGTCAATTCAGGGGGCGCAGATTAGAGCTGGCTCCGAACTTCGGGGACATGGGGGAAATGAGATTGTTAGCTAGCAGCCTCACCTGTTGGAAAGGAAAACGACATCTGAATCCTGGAGGACAGTTGGCTCGGCGTGCCGCGGCTCCAAAGCGCCGGAGGGAGAGAAGGAGATTAGATAAATGATTGAAAGATGGAGAGAGAGAGAGAAAGAAAGGTGAAGGGGGGGGGGGGGGTGAAGAAAAAGACAGATTAAGAATATGCCTGAGGATGTGAAAGGAGGAATCAATGTTGAACCAGTGTGAACGCCAAGAAAGTGTCAATGAGCAGCAGGTCGGAGGTATTTCTTCGCGGATAAACACTCTCACCAGGCTGGGCAGCATTGCCTTGGCAAACCAAGTGAATATGTAAAGAGATGGGTGCAGTGAACTGTCCGTGTGCAGTATTTCAGAAAAATACAATGGAAGTGAAGTTAAAAAAATGCGGCAATATTTTTCAGGGAAAACAATCAGGACAAATTGCTTTGGAGGGTTTCCATTGGAAAAGGTAACAAAACACCTTCACTGCAATATCACAGAACTGCCAATGGTGCGGAAAAGTCCTATAAAGTTGTCAGGAGACTTTGGGTTTACGGTTTTATAGCGGAACAGTCTGTATTCAAAGGTGCTATGTCTTCTATGGAGCCAGTTCAACTGAATGTATCTCTGCTGTTAATTCCGTATCTGTGCCTACTATCTGCTAACAACTGCTAATCTCTAAGTGTGTTTTCCACGCTGAGATATAATCTTTTACACACGTGTTCTCTCCCCCTTTTCTTTTTTACAGGTGCAAAGCCAGTTCCTTAAGATGATGAGAGCCAACTTGAATTTCGACAGGTTTCAGAACCGACATGTCAGTCTTGCAGGGGTCCAGTTTGTCTCACCCAGACCAGTCAGACCAAACCTGTGAACATATGTGCCATGATCAAACACACATGCTGGCCTCTGTGTCCTCCTGTGGTTGAGTTGCGTTCATGGAATAGCATCTGTGGATTTTTGCAGCACCTTTGCTACTTTTTACGAGCGGTTTAGGCCTGAGAACATATTCACCACCTGCTATTTTTGTCTTGGGATCCATTGGGATGGACAAGCCAGTTCAGTGTTGATACTGACAGTTATCCCGGCGTTGTGTGATGGGGTCAAAGGTGATGTCACAGGTTTCCACAATAAAATAAATCCTTGCCGTGCAGGACTTTGGCGGCCGTTATTCCACACTGCACACCAGTGTGAACTAATCAAATGTACTAATTCATTGTTTGCCAGCTGCCAATAACAGTCAAAAGAAGAAAAAGGGGATGGGCGGTTGTCAGAAGGAAATCAGAGCTGACAGAAAGCAATTGATTTCCTTTTAAAGTCATTCTATTTTGCATTTGACAGTTTTTGGAAAGCTTCTCGCTGCTGCTGCTGCTTTTACCACCATTCTCACATGTTCCAAATTTTGGACGAGCCATTTTATGGAGCCGTGCCGAGGCCAGCTCTTTGGCACTGGCACTTAAAATGCATGAAAGGTACTGTCAGTTTTTTGGTTCTGACTAACAAGTGGTTGTACACGTGCAAAATGTTACAAATTGCACTGAAAACCAACACAGCAAATAGACTCAGATGATTACAACATCCACTGAGGAAAGTTTGTGTGGCCAAATGGGAATATTGTCACATTTGTCTTCATTGTTTTTCACTGTTTGCAATTTAACTAAAACTCTTTTCCATTATCTTTACACAACCTCTCCTCCTTCTGTGTTTTAACGGTATCTGGCTGGGAAATTGGCCCCACCAGCATTATCTCTCAATAAACCAACTTTGCACAACAATTGGGGAATGTACCATTAATTCACAATTCTCTCAAAATCAGGTTAGGATCTTTGCTATATTTGATCAGCAACTTAATTGATATTGTTACTTTGTTGGTGGCAAACTCTGCAGCAGTGAAATTGTTTCTTGGATCGGTTCAGTTTCAGCCGCCACACACACAGGAAACCAGCTGAGTAATCACAGTAAGCTGTTACTCAGTCCCACTTAACTGACTCCACAGCCGACAGGCAGCCAGTGCAAGTATGATTATAGCTTATATTTCCTTACACAAAAAGAGAGAATAAGTCCAATCCCTGTTTGACATAGTATTTTCTTACAGCCTATCATTAAACCCTTTATGTATTTACAGTTAACATCTAAAAGTTTGGTAAATCCTATTTTGCCTTCACCCAGAATAGATAAAAAAAATTACTTTATGACCTAAATTAGCAAACATTCAATTATGCATGTGGATGGCATCAGTGCCACTATTTAAAACAAATATATATATATATCAGCATTACATAATAATTTGGTTTACAAAGAACCATAAGCAACAGGTACTCATCGTGTTCCTTCGTCTGGATTCCCAGGATTTTGTTTATTCAATAAATTAAACACATCAAATTGTGATATCAGAAATGATTCTTGTTCCATCCTTAACTGTTTCACCTATCTCTTTTTTCACCCTCTCTCTCTCCATCTCTCCATTTATATTTTATGCGAAGCTCCGAAAGGTCAGAGGAATCTCCACCCGGGGACTGAAGGGTTAACGCGGGGGCTGGAGAAGCGAGAGGCCAAGAACTGATTTCCTGATTACGAACAAACACATTGATCGAACCCATGACCGAGGATATGGCTCACATGCCCTCCTCCAAACCAATCTATGGAGATCTCTCTCTGTCCCGGCTCGAGGTTCGATTTCCTCCCCCGTGCAAACAGCCACCGGAGGGACAGTCATACCGTATATTGGTCGCGGGGGGGGGGGCTTTTAAAGTATTTTTTACCTTTACACCACCTGTCACGACATGTAGAGCCTTATTTCGTTGCCTAGTTACAACCTTTCTAGGCCTTTTTTACTTTAAAGATCGCCTCGGCCAAATCAGTTCACCTAAGAAGAATCAATAACGTCCACGATCAAATGGACACGCTGCTATTGAAAGACTCGTGGTAACACACAAACAGATGCATCCCCCACATCAACGGGTGAATTATAACACCAATGCACACGAGACAAAATAATCCTTAAAGTGGTCTGAAAGAAAAAAGTTTGTGTAATCGATTTGTCAAACTTTAATCACATTACTTGATCTTTGTTTCCCCGTCCTGTCACTTTTTCTTTTTTTTTTTACCATTTCTCTGTCTTGATATCAAATAAACACTCTTGAATGTTATAATATAATATCAACAAACACACACACACACACACACACACACACACATGTAGAACGGAATAAAGAGAAAGGCCACCTGCCAGAGAATAACAACAGACCCGTGTAGCCTGGCAATGGCTCGGAGACAGGCCTATTAGCTGGATGAAGAGCGAGGAACGTGAGGGGGGGGGAACAAACTTTAGCCCGTGTCTCTGCCGCTCACTCACACACACACTTACACACACTTACACAGACTGAAGAGCGCACCCTCCAAATGGGTCTCGAGTCGGACAACCCCACTGTTGCAGCAGCCCATCGATCAGGCTGCTCAACCAAACCACTTGGCCGCTCACTTCTTTTTCTCCCTCTGCCAAGGGGGGGGGGGGGGGGGGGGGGGGTTGCAGGAATTCTTAATTGTCAATTGGTTTCTCTATTTATTTTCTTTTTCTACTTTGGAAGCCATGGCACCCAAGATATGCCAACTCCCCATCACTATGAAAGAGCTTCACCTAACTGCTCTCTCTGAAAGGGAGTATCTGATGTTGTGGATATGAGTACTGGGACAGCTGAGGTTTCAATCAATGCTGAATAATTGTTGGGCCGGCAGAGACACTCAGGATTCAGACATATGTGTGAGGCCTTGATTGTGCTTGAGTGGCCTCAGTGTTTATAGTTTTCATTCACCGCACAATCCTCATCCATACTCTTAAGATTGATTATTTATAGAAGCTCCTTAGATCCTTCGGCAGTTTCTGTAAAACGTTGAAATTCTGAATATTACGGTTACGATCAGCGACGGAGCAATAACAGCCAGACGCATGTGTGTGTGTGTGTGTGTGTGTGTGTGTGTGTGTGTGTGAGAGAGCAAGCTCAAATGGCGTCAGTGTATAAAATGATTCATAACTTTTTCACACTCACATGTTCTTGCATCTCTGCATCAGCTGTTTTGTTGCCAAAAATAAATCTTTTATAACGTTTCTTTCCATCATGGCACATATTTTATAGCCCCCCTCTCTATCAGGCTCGCTCTCCTTGCATCTCATTTCTCAGCTGACACCGAGAGACCCCCATATTGCCACTCTCACCCAGGGGGAATGTGCATCGCGGCTTCAGTAATTATCCTGTTGGATTGGAAGTGCCGAGGCCAAGGGGACTCGCCTCAGAGTGCAGCGGGCCTCGCTGTCACTGTCAGAGCAGCATATGGTAAAAGGAAGTGCCACCCAAATTTAAATACATGTAGGTCATAGGCAGTCAGGGCAGAGCGGGAAGGGATGGAGGGAGAGGAAAAATTATGGGATGTGTGAAAATGTGGAATAAAGACCATTCTTGGGAGCCTTGCAGCAAAGACTCAACGGAATCAAGACCAAGATGAAGCTTAAACAACATCAGGAAAGTACCCTGACAGACAGTTTTTAGTACCTCCTTATAATTGTTATCTCAATAAAAATATTTTTGCAGAAAACACTGTCAGGGGTAAACCTCAAAAGCTCCTCCCAATTAGCATGTTAAGCATGTTAAGCTCTGTGTTCACAGATGTGATGCTGGGAAACCAGCGATGTAGCAGCAATTTCAAAATACTAAATTCCAAACTGCAATATGCACTTGTCTTAACGCTCTGTTCGGAAAGTCCAGACTTCACCTGTTCAGTAATCGATCCCATAAGGATATATCTCGACAGAACACCTCAACCGTTTGGATGCAAGAGGCTGAAAGTTGGATGAAGAGGTCGGCACCACTCTTCTGTCTGTACAGTCCTCATTTATAGAAGGGCCAGGTGTCCGTTATCTTAGCGTAAAGACTGGTGGAATCAACTTTCCCACCATGGATCAAAGTAAAACAAATAAAAATCTGCCAGCTCCTGAAGTAACATTCTAATAAGAGCCTCAGCTTTTTGTACCATACTGAAGGTGCACCCTAAAAGACTAAGATAACACCAGGTAATAGATACCAAGTCAATTTGAAGAACATTTCTAGTAATATGCTGATTTTGAAAAAGTGTTTAGCTCTCGACATAAAACAAAAAAACAACCTGTGTTTCTCAAAATGTTGATTCACAGAAATGATTGAACCCCGTTGCTACATGCTGCAAACAGGGACAAACAGAATTGCAGTGTCATCTGGTAGTGGGTCAGATTGTTTAAACTCCTTTTGCACCATATGAAAAGCATGATGGGCTTTTTTTTAGTGTGTGACACGAACCGTTTACCACGAAGCAGCCACAGAGGGGCTACTTCACAGGCTTTTCACAGGCACAGTTTGACCTCATGATCGAGGACGGGCCTCAGGGCCACTCACATCATTGGATTTGGAGCTTTGTTCCAATCCAACCACTGTTTTTTTTTTTTTTTATAATATTATTCACATCATAGACAAACGAAGAAAATAAATTCACAGCACTGGAGGCAATGACACTGAAGAGGCTAGAGATGGACTATGTAATTATACTGTGAATGTAGAATCTTGTCCTGTGGTATTTTTATGGAGGCACTGAGAGGGACAACAGTGCAGCATCTCACAGCACAGCTGGAGCTTTTTTTTTTAAGGTTTGAGGAATCAATCCCCAGTTACTTAAGTTGTCTTGGATTTGGCTGCAACACTGTTTACCCTTGAGACTCCAAAAATGGTTTTGTCGTGTCAAACATATCACCCACCCCTCCATCGGCATAATGGTGAGTGAATTTTCATTTAGGGGTGAACCATCCCTTTTGCATCTAAACACTGGAGCACTTTAAAAAAATGCATATAACTAGTAAACCATTCAATTGGCTCATTGAATATGTAGCCATTATAACTATACATGAGTAGATTGCTGAATGACACTGCACACATCAGCCCAGAGAGAAAACTGAATCAGTTAATTCTCTATATATTTAACTGAGGGTGGGGAAGGTGGGCAGGCCTTACTGGGAAGTGGATCATAGGAACAGGTCAGAAGTTGGTCAAATGGTGGGGAGGAGTCACTCTGGAGGAATTCTGGGTGAAAGGAAACCTGGCTGTGAAAAGACAAAAATAAGTAAAAGATTAGAGGCACAAAAGGAAAAGAGCTCAACAGTGTGGTTCTATTGATTTTGATTATCAGTCACAATATTGTAACCATAAGTAACTAGATTGTAAAACAATGTTACATGCTCCTGTAGAAGTCACAAACACGTATGATTTAAACTGCATTTTAAGGAAAACATGTTTTATTCGCATAGCAAGGAGAACTATTCCACTACCCACAATCTCCAGGTGTTATGATGTCTCTGAATGTTTACCACAACCGCAAAAATCATGTCTGCTGCAATCTGTTCATCTAGCGTAATGATACGTTTACCTTAGACCACCATTTCCTCTCTTTTTTCTAGAGATGAGGAAAAGAAATAGGTGAATAACAATACAAGGTTAAATTCAAGAAGAAGCCTTCACTTGCACTGGTTTATGGGATGTGTAGCTCCTTCACTCATAAAATGATTATGTTCAATAACTTTGCATATTTTTTCGTTTTCCACTTTCTTTTCCCTCTGAATCAAGTGATTTGTGGTCATGAATCATCTCTATGCCGGTTGGCCTGGTTCCAGGCTTAAGGCTGTTTTAATGGGGATTGTTTGAAACGTCAATGGAGAAAATGAAAGGCAACAAGACTGAATCAAAAGTGGCCACTTATGGTTTATTGGTTGGGTAAAAGAATTGAAACACTCCACCTGCTGTCTTGTTCCAGTTTTTACAGTTGCTACTACTCTGCTTGCGATGCTGATATTTTAAGGACAAGCCTGACAATTTAAAAAAGAGTTTTTACTTTGATCATACACAGTCTTGTACACTGTTCATCCAGCAGCATCAGTAGCTTTGTAATTTCCACTCTGAGGAATTTGCATGAATTCAATGAAAGTTCAGTTTATTTTCCAGATACACTTGCAAAGTTCTCACAGTGGCTAAAATAATACTGCAAACATCCACACTTCTCCCAGGAGGCCATTCAGTTTAGGTGTCGGGCCACTCAGATATGCAAATGTGACCTGGCAAACCCGAAAGCACAATTTGACAGAGTGACTGTACACATTTACAATCTCTGAGAAGTTAGTTAAGGCAAATTGGATGCATTGGACAAGTCTGAGAGCAAATGTTGAATATTTTTTGAATGTGGATTCTGCTCATTTAGTCATGTTTGAGTTGGAAAATCAATTCTCCTGATTAAAAGATGTAATGACACAGAATACACTTCATCTATAATACACGGCCGTTGGATCTCTGGTTACTCTGCCTACTTCAATCGTCTATACTGTTAAAATGTCACGTTTTTTATTTCTCTCATTATACGACCAAAGACTTTGGCAGACATGTGTCAGTGTTGATCTCAATAAAAGGGACAAATTCATTGACGTCACAGACAGGGACAGTGGGACAGACCAGCAGTCAAGTGCAGCCTTGTTTACATCTGGTGAATGTTCCATGATATCCTAATTGATTTGACAGTAATATATTGATGTTTAAAATAGCTACACGCAGTAAAGGGCGGGGGGGACGTGATGCCTACTTCAGCTTACCAAGCATTTCTAAATAAATACGCTCAACAAGTGATGATCATGATGAATTCTTCATGCGCGCCCACCGTTAAACATGATACCTGCTCCCCTCAACACACTGGATAAAGATGCCGTGGTATAAACTTACCCGCGGCTCTGTTGTTTGGGATCGCTCTGCTGAAAGGTGCAAGGTCTGGCTTTCTCCTGAAGGGCAGCTGCTCCCCTCATGCCTGCTTTGGCAACGCGAGCCCAGGTCCTGGCATTTACACCCACGCCATCTGTACCTGCAACTGCACAGCAAGGGAGGAGAGGATCCGGGCTGTGCCCATTTCACATGTGCACCGTCTTGTCTGGGCCCGGTCACGTCAAGTGGGATGCAAAGGGCGACCTTAATCGAAATGTGCTCCTCTTCCCCTGAATTGGTATTTGCAGGAGTAGTCACTCACTTCAGGGGTTCAGCAAAGTGCTATTGAATCAACAGGACTTTGTTATCGGAGGGTGAATTGTGTCATATCAGCACTGACTGCAAAGCGCTGGGGGGAGCACCAGCAGTATGTATCACATATGCACATGCATGAGCAGAGCCGAGCAGCTTTCAGAGACTGTCATGCACCCGATTGAAGCAGAAAAGGATTTCAAACGGTAATATATACAGATAGATGGAGTGTTAGAGCGCTGCAGCATAGGTATAGGTCAGGTTAGTTTCTTTTATTTGTACCCGTAGGTAGATTTGTTTTGCAGCAATAAAAAGAGAAGGTATGCTTCCAAAACAGTACACCATTTCAAGACAAGACGACAAAAACCATGACAAAATGTTCTAAAATGCATTGCTATCAATGGAAAACTGGAGGTATGACACCACTGCAGAGTGCAGGTGCTATACAAGCCATGTTCCTACACCACGAAAATTAACACTGGGCACTTGAGTTGTTGACTAAATTCAGATCTGTGTCCACTGCAGCAGCAGCCGGTATATGGAAGGCTCACCGTGTACCTCTCTGCAACACTCATGCCGAGTCACAGTGTTTTAGCACCTACACGGAGCCATGCAAGGTTGGCATGTGTGCGTTAGTGCATGTGTCTGGGATTGCGATTGGGCCAGAGCAACACACGACTTCAGATCAGGAAGTGGGTCTAAAGCTCAGGCAAGGAAATGGATGTGGCAAAGCTGCGTTATTTGTGGCAGAACCAAAGAGCTTCATTAAATGAGTTGTAAAAAAAAAAAAAAAAAAGGCTGAGGGGAAAAAGGTCAAACTTTGTGAGCTGGACTCAGACAAGTTCTAAGAGGCAGCGTTCCATCCTGGGAAAGGTTCTGCTGCCGCTCGCCTGCCTTTAATTACTAATGTGTGTAATACATTTTGTACAGTTACATTTGCATGAGCTTCTGTGTATGTAGCACCAGAGACTATTCAGTCAGACATAAGAGAAGCATGTGAAGAGCAAAGCTGGACAGAGACACAAGGCTGATTTATTCCCTTTAGCAAGCAGCTGGTTGGTAGGAGAGTTGAGTTGTGTACCTCCTGTTCAGATGGAGGAGGCCTCTTGGGGCAAATTGTCCATCCTCCTCTGATGGGGAGCATCTGATGCTGAGGGATCTGTTGGGGAGATGGGAGGAGGGAAGTCGGCAAGCGGGTCAGAAGATTCCCTTTGCTCTGGAGCTGCTACTCTTGACCGAGAGGAAGTGGGGTTTTCACAAAGTTGTATTTGAACGAACCTTATTTCTCCTTTCACACGTTTCCCCTGAAATAACAGCAAAAATAAAAGTTAGCCACCAAAGTCATAGTGCTCAACAAGTTTATTTTCCTCGCTGCCTCTCCCTCATTTAGTTTCATCTCTCCTTCCATCACGGGGCTCAGTACCCCCCGCAGGCTCTGCAACTTTCGGGATTTCTCAGGCCCAAGAGATAGGAGCAAGGAAGTGGGGGGGGGGGGGGGGGGGGACTCTGTGTGGTATTTCAGACCCAGATCATCAGTCACCTTCTGCTGCTCTTCAGCCCCCCTGGACACAGAGAGAGACAGGCATGAGGGGGTGTGGCTGTTTCAAGCACACGCAGCAGACAATCACACCAACATCTCCATCACAACACGGTTCACTTCCTCACACTATCGTCTATTCAAGCATTTTAATTAAAAAAATCGAATTTGTCCCTAGTCCTTCTTTTTTAACATTTCAAAATTTTACTCAAATAATAAGTAATGTGTTATTTATGATAGTAGCCTTGTGTAGGGGATTGATTATATGAGTGTGTGCAATTTGGTGCAGAATCCAAATAAAAATACGGATCTATACCTTGACGGAAGATGCGCTCTACTGAGTGCCATTCTAGTTAACATTATCCTATGCCTGATTATGAGAGTATTTCACATCATTCTAAACTAACTGGTTAACCAATAGGCCTTTAGGTCAATCAGTAAAAAGAGTTTACTGTCATTCTACTTCCAAATTTCGACAGGACTTAACTCTGAGCTTAACATTTTGTGAAAAGAGGATGAATCACTGGGTCCATGGCTCGCCGCGCTGTACGTGTGGGGCAGCACCCACTTCAAACCATGACTTTTTAATGAGGCTATTCTTTAGTAGCCAGCCTGTCGACCGTCGAACCGTGATGCGGAACACGCCGTCCGGTGAGGCCCGGGACGCTTATGATAACGGAGATGTCACCGAAGCTCCTGGTGGCAGCCGAGCAGATGGTGCACATTAACATTAGTGGGTCAATGACTGCACAGCAGCTCACCTGATCTACACTGCGATGATGGCATCCAGGTTAGAAGCAGGCCTAACTTCTCATACATCCTCTCCCCAATTCATCCATTGATCAACAATACAATTACACTGTAGGGCTGCTTGTGTAGACAATACAGGATGACCCCCCTCCAATAGACTGCTAACCAGTTAAAGTAAATACCCATTAGTCAATATAGATTAGTTATCTTATAGTCCCCGTTGTAATTACAGACATTATGGCTAATTAGAAAGAGAGGAAGCTTTATTAATGGGTTGCCGTAACCTTTAACTGCTTTACTAAACCAAACACACAACACAACAAGAACTTCCCCAAACCTGGCATTCCAGCACTTTAGCTTAAGATAGCTCATAACTGACCTTTAAAAAAATTCATAGTAAACAATGCATTTATGTTCATAATAAATTAACCTTATCAATGTTTATTAAACAATAAGGAATCCATCATTTATTTACATGCAATATCAAATGACTGACCTTCATAAAACCAATTGTAACATTGCAGAGAACACAATGAAAACAGAGGAGAATTTACCATCATCAACATCACCATGAGTTATAAAGACATTAACTTCTTTAATTACATCTACTAAGTAGGCTACACTTGTCTAGGAGGGGAAGATGAGAGGATTATACTGAGAAGGAAATGATTTGAGGAATAAAGACCGAAGGAACCTGCAAAGGACCAATGCAAAAAGTATCAATACAATAATCAAGACAAGGTGATTAATATGGGTCTCCATTAAGATGCACTACAGCCTTTGTGTTTCACTGTGTACAATGGGGCTGGCCAGATGTCTGTGTGCCTGACGCTGTCTCACCGGTGACTCGGTGTGCCCTCCGGTGGTGTAGGGTCTTTAATCCGCGTTGTCCTCGGTGGTCTCTGACCTGAGCCACACTCGCTCTGCTCCAGATGGGTTTTGCAGACGTGATCACACACATGTCGTGCGGAGCGTGGGGATGGATCAGTACCGGAGTTGTTTTCTTGAGATTAACTGGGGGTAACACAGATTTCTTCATTTTTTCCTCTGTGATGTTCTTACACACATAAAGTCAGTCATCCTGCTGCGTGCATTCGTTTGTTTTAACCCCACTATTCTTAAAGAAAACAGTATCCTTGATCCTGACAGGTTCCTTGTTTACATATTTATCTCTAAAGCACAATAAATGAATGAATGTTGGCTAGAATGTTATATGGAGGATCATATTGCATGGAGACATGATGGACTGTTGCCTACATGCACATAAATCTGAATAATAGGCCATACTATTAGATTTTCCTATAGTTCACCATATGAGTTTATAGAAAAGCTGATTGTATAACCTGAAAACATGCAGCATCCGGTAATGTCCCTGGCGCTGCCCTATAGTTTCATGTAATGTTCCTTGGAAGACTGTTTATGATCTCCATCTTCCTGCATGTAGGGGTCAAGAGGGCGGCTCGCATTTCATTATCCCGACCATTTCCATGCACGGCGCATTGCCTAAAACTAATTATACCGGTCATATGCAGAAGTGGAAATGACATTCAGATTTACTGGCGAGGAGTTCCAGCCTGTTAGGCATCAATTTCACGTGTAGTGAGCAGGAAGTGGACGTCTGCGTTAAAGTGCCGGGCAGCCCCGTGATTGGTCCAAATCGACAAAGACATGGTTGAATTAAATTAAAGCCCATCTCAGCATCCATTATTATTAGTTTGATTATTCTTATTAGAATTGCTGTTGATTTATTAGAGAAATGACAGTTTATATAACTTGATGGGTCAGTTATTGACCCGTCAACTCACACACTGGTTATCTTGATCACTTGTGAGTGGTGCAAGTTTGATATTTACCACAGGACTTTATAAAATGTGGGCATATGATGTGACTGGAGAGAGAGGGAGAGAGGGAGGGAGGGAGGGAGGGATAGAGTGAGTGGGTGAGAGAGAGAGGGAGAGCGAGCGCGAGAGAGCGAGAGAGGGAGCGGGGCTGCAGTCTGAATCTTGGCGTCGCGCAGACCCGAGACAACGCGGTGGCGAGGCGCTGCGAAACCGGGAATACACGCAGTAGCGCATCGTTCCCTCCGCACAGCAACACCACTGACCGCGCTCCCAGCGTCGGTGGAGAACTTCTGAGGCGATTTTTCTAAATCTCGGATCCGGATAAACCTTCCCCCGCAGCCCCTGTGCGTCTCCTTCATTCCTCCTTCGTTCCGACGAACCTCCGGACGTGGATTATCGGCACCCCAGATGCTGCTGTTACTAAGTGGAGATACATCAAGGAGAAGGACATAGAAGCTGTGGGATAAACCGCAAGGAGGGATCTCCTGGCTGCTCTCTGGTTCTGTCAGTTGCCTATGTGGAGCGGACGAGGGATTTTCGTGATTTTGTCCTCTCCTCTTTACGCATGTGAGGCAGCTCAGTGACCACTTGAATCGCGTCTCCCCCGTTTCGGTCTCCCTCCCTCCTTTCTCCCCTTCCTCTCCTTTAGGTGTGAAATCTATCTTCTTCAGACAGAGACTCTGAACCCCTCGGTCCCCGCATGACATGGTTCGGTCCAGCTGCGAGATCCGAGCCTCCTCCATGCATTGGGATTTTTCTCAGCGCCGACACCGAGTGAATCTCCCCTTTCTGACCATCTGAGAAAAAACCCACCGTGCGCCCCCTGCCACACCAGAGAGGAGAATCTAAAGCCCCTGCCATGACCGCCGCTGCAAATCGGGATGGAGGAGCACCGGGACTTGCGAGGAGGAGAGCGGAATGCGCATGCAGGAGCGGGGACGGAATACGGATTTTTGCTCTGATGAAGGCGGGAGTGCAGGCGCACCGCTGGAGCCGGCTGCTGTTCTTGTACATGGGGCTACTGGCCGCCTCGGCGAAGGGTAAGTCCCCGCGACTCTGCCGCTTGAGGAGATGCAAAAATGCAGCAGGTTTACCCCCACGCTCCTGCGCCCACCCTCCCCGATCCCTGACTGAATGCAAATCAGCATCAGCAACACACAACCACACAGGCACACACACAGGTCCATCCTATACAGGCGCATTGTGGATCAGCCTCTCCTCGATGTCCCAGCGCCCAAAGTTATTAATAAAGAAAGAGGTGGTTATTTTGGCGACTGAGCTTCTGTCTAAACATTCTCGACTCAGCTCGTGCGTGTTATAACAGGACCGTGCGTCAAAGGCGGTTGCGTGGAGCCGAGCCGGGTTAAAACGAGCTGTTGTGAACGTGTGAACGTTGCCTCCGAAACGCAGGAGGCTTCTCAGGTGAGAGGAGGCGACGTTATGCAGCGAAGCAGCAGCGTGTCCTGCTCGGCTCCCCCCTGAGTTGCAGGAGCAGGCGGTGGATGATGATGCTGTTCGGTCCAAGTGTGTGTGTGTGTGAGAGAGAGATTAAATGTGCCTTCTGAGTTTCCCTATTAAATAAAACACTCCTTTAGATTCTCCACTTTCCCTAAATCCCTCGGAATAAGAGTGGTGTGTGTGTGTTTTGTGTGTTTTGTCCCCCTCTTTTTCTCAGTGTGTATATGTGTGTGGGCCACTTGAGCCTGCGTGTGTGTGTTGTGAGTATGTGTGTGTGTGTGTGTGTGTGTGTGTTTGAGAGGCCTAATTAACTGACTCTTGGCTTTCTGTCCTTGATTAATTTCAAATGGAAATCTCAGGCAGCGTTCAACAGATTATCATGAGAATGTACTTCGGATCACTCCTAGTTACTGATCCAGGATTTGATCCTTGTTTTCTTTTCTTTTCTTTGTCTTTAAACAAAATTTCACCACTCGTTTGTGTGTCGTGATTTAGAGCCCTGGGCTTTTTTTTAGAGGGGAGGCGCCGCAATGGTTTTTGTCATCCTGAGCAGGTCCTTTGGCACCGAGAGCCAACCGTTCTATCACTGTCTTGGCTCCACACCCGCGGAATGGGAACTATTTTTAGCAAAAGCCAAGAATACTGCCACGGCCACTGTGTGGATTTGACAGCGAGGCATTGCTCCGCGCTCGCCCACTCGCACCTTTTTGGTTTGGAGAACGCACAGTCCAACAGGGAGTGAGTGAGTGAGCGAGCGAGTGAGTGAGCGGGTGAGTGGGGGGGGGGGGGGCGGCACGTTTTTTTTTTTTTATCAGCATCACCAAAGCACAGTGGGCCGTATCATGATCTCATCGCTTGCTGCGTGTGCGTGGATTCAAGCTGGTGCGTTACTCTTCACCACCAAACGACAGCCTCTCGTGTCTCCCACCGCACAACACCCACTCTGCCCTCCCCCCCCCCTTACCCCCCGTCCCCCGCCACTGATCAAACTTGCGTCGTCAACCACCCACACGGTTTTTGGGTGAGATGTGGGTTTATCACACACTCAGCTCTGTCCACATGAAACCACCACTTCTCTCTTGACTTTCACTCTCGCGGAGTAAATCCCACTGCGGCTGTGGCCGTGGGAGGCTACTTGCTCTATTTGCGCTTTATTGGAGCCTTTTTTTAAATATGTATTTGTATCGCTGCTCACTCTCCTGCCGCCTGAGCCTAATTCCGGAGGCGACTCTAACTTATTGCGCATATCTACTGAGAGCAATGGCCGGACTGACTCTCTTATAGTATCGGCGTTTACTTTAAACGGTGCCAGTAAATATCTTTAGTGTATCACACGCCGTGGCGCCGAGGTGGTCCGGCGTGTCCCTCGCTGCAGCTGCCACCAGCAGTTGCCCCATCCTCCCATTGAGCGGCACCAGAGCCTCACACTATGCTGAGAGGCGGAGCGGGGAGGGAAGGGGGAGACCGTGGGGTTTCGTGGCGTTTCTCCGCTTCCACGCTCCGAAGCGAGGCCGGACACTTGACTGACCAGCTATGGCTGATACATGTTGCGCTGTTGCCTGAATCGAAGCGTTCCCTTTTTGCAGGCTGTGTTTGATACGCGTCAAATGAGAGCTGTGCGCCTTTTTTTAAAATATATATATTATACCGTCGTCATTTGTCAACCAGCCTCACTTTAAACGATTCTTTAGACTCCCCCGTAACCTTATTATCGTTCCCAAGGGCCGCGCAGACAATGATAGAGATGTGTGAGAGGCTTGTGAGAGAGAGATCTGAGGCGAGCAGTGCGCCCTCTCTATGGGATCAAACCCAGCTGTCCCAGTGGAGTCGTCGCTCAATAAGCGTTAATCAACCTCTATTATATTAAACGCACAGAGGAGATCGTGCAAAAGGCCGGGCATGGAAAAGGTGGGGAAGGGGAGGTCGTCCTCTCTTTACTCACCTTTCCCATAAGGGGATGGCACGTCTTTCATCCGTGCGCGTTTCGGCTCGACCGCATTAGATCATTCGTCAGCGGCGCATGAGACAGTCGCTCAGCGTGTCCGTTTACAGGCACGATCACGCTTCGTGCATGGTCCTCTCCCCTCAGCCACGCTCTCCTTTATATAAAGGCACCATGTTGTGCTCATGATGAAACTTGCAGAAATGTTATGAGGACTGGAGGGCTCGATGCCGCTTTCCTTTTTATCTCTCTCTCTTTTTTTTAAAACTTCATGACATGTGCTTGTGTTCCTGCAGTCGTGAGGCCTCTGAAGGAAGATATGTGGAGAGTGTGTGTGTGTGTGTGTGTGTGTGTGCGTGCGTGTGTGTGTGTGAGGCGTCTGTGTTTCTCTAGTCAATGACGCAGCGAGAAATACGTCAGCAAATCAGTTTTTGGAGTTTGATAACACAAATAAAAAACTGTTGCGACCACTTGAAAATGAATGGTCTCGTGTCCTCGTGTAGGCAAAGAAGCGGAGGTTAGAGAGAAACTGTAGAAACACTGTGCAGCGACACCTTCAGCAACCTGGACAGCGACAGGCGCTGCTGCGTTTGCCAATGTTCAGCACCACGGACAGCTCCCGCAGCCAACAGCCTCAGTAACAGCTGCTCATCGGTGGAGAGCTCGATGGCCTCATTTAAACCTTCAATTACACACAGACTTCAGATCCTTTTATCAAACATTTAAGTGTAAAAAAGCAAAAGAGGCAGTTTTCACTTTCCATTGTCTCGTCTCTGAAAAACACAAGAAATCTGAAGGTGTCTACTGGCTCTTGAGGCAAGCAGCTCTAACAGACTGTTATAGTAATATATCGTCTTTTGAATTCAGTTGTTTATCATCTCAGGCAGGGGAATTTAACTTGCAGTGAGGTGCAGAAGACAAACAAATACTGCATACTAGCATACAAATACAGATTTGATCTTAATATGTCTCCTGTACCACACTCACCAAAGTGCAACATGACTACACCACAGTCCTGGTCAGATCTTGCAAAGGGTAGAATCGATGCATACAAAATAACATTGGTTTAGGTTTATTGAATGGGGACCACATGTTTTTCAAATTCTATTGCAGTTATAACAAACTGCCTTAAATACCTGGCCTGAAAGAAGAGTTTCAAACTCAGTGCAGGGAATGACCTTTCCTTACTGTTGCTGAAACATCAACATCATGAGGGCCACCTCAGGCAATGATACAGCACCTCTAGCTGTCTTTGGCCTAGACAAAATGGATGTGGCCCACTTGTACAATAGTAACTGTCGCCCAAATACCCCAAAACAAATGTGGGCCTTGTTTGGCAAGCGTGCCTGATCTGGCAAACAGGAGCGGGCTGCCCCAGTGCCATAATTCCATATGATATGTGGGCCGGATGACACAGCGGCAGTGTCGGCCAAATCGGGGCTAAAACAAGTTGGCTTTGTGGATGTGGGATGCCCACGACCTCATCAGCCACCTTCACAATGTGGCTCAGCTGATTTACGTCCTTATTATTTACATTTGTCAGACAGCTCTTCACCTTAAGATCCAGGAAGATCCTAAACTCGTCTGCAAATCACCACAACTTTGCTAGCTCCCAAACCACGATGTGTGGTAGCTAAACTGGAGTTAGTTCTGTGGTTTTCTGAACACAGCTGCTCATATGTCTTATGACACCCTAGTATAACCAAACCGTCACACAAATCAGTCCATATGTCCCAAGTGCCTCATTTGTGTTTTGATTCGGTCTCTAATGGTGCCTCACTGTCTTTTTTTACCCTCACCTCTCCCGCTCCCACCTGCCTGATACTCTCAATCTCAAATTCTCAACTACCTGCACGCTCCATTTCTTCCTGTCTCCCATCTGCTCTCTATATTCACCGTTGAGCAATAAAGGAGGGAACGGGGAACTGAGAATCAGATGACATTATGTATTTGCTCAAAATTGAGGAATGTGCTGCATCCGGGGTCGGCGTGTATCGCCCCAGATGCTGCTTTTGCCTGCTTGCACAGAGCAGAGGGCGCCGTGGGGAGTGAGCGGTGGTCAAGATGAAGATGGATGTATAGAGGAGCAGGGAGGAAGACAACAGTGGAGCAGCAGGGAAGGAACTGACTGGGAGAGGTAATAAGAGGCAGAGGAGGCAGACGACTGTTGAGGTAGAGCGGTGATAAGCTTACACCAGCTGGGAGATAATCGGGGCCCTGTGTTTCTGTGCCTTTTGAGTGCCGGGCGAGTTTCCTCTCTTTAGCAAGTGACCTATTTGAATCTCATTTTCTTATCAGACATCAAGCAGACTCCTATTTCCACATCTAACAGCATGTAAGTGAGCTCGTGGGCACATGTATGGGTGTGTTTGGATGAGTCTGTGAGTCGCCATCCCCATTCACTCCAGGCTGATTAGACTAAAGTGTTGACAGGCAGGTCATTAGCTACCTCAAAAGGGGCAACTGAGAGATGGTGTGTGTGTGTGTGTGTCTGTGTGTGTGTATGTGTGTGTGTGTGTGTGTGTGTTTGTGTGTGTCTGTGCGTGCATGCCAGAATGTACACAGCTTTGAGATGATACGAACGCTTCATCCTCGTCAGCTCCCCATGTTTCCCCTCCTACCTGCTGATGCGTCATGCTCCTCTTGTCTCTGTCTTCCCCTCGTACCTTCTCCTCTTCTGCTCCCTCCCTCCATCCTACCACCACCACCACCACCACCTCCTCCTCCATCCTCCTCTCCGATGATTCACACTGTCATCTGTCTCCAGATGGCCAGAGCTCTGTCACTGTGCTTCGTCACACTGATCACAGCCACACCGCTGACACACACACACACACTCACATACGCACATGCTCATAACACAAACTGAATCATTAGACCTCGTGAACTTAGCTGGATGCACGTGTGCAGAATTTCTTGATTAAAGAGGCACTCAGTGAGATGATGAGGAACATCCAATTCTTTTTTCAATAAAGTCAGATTTGCTGTTCCTTCTAGTAAACACACAAACACTCTATCTCCCACAGCATCACTGTGCTTTGTTTTGAAACCTTTGATGTCCTTCCCTCTTTAACTTATTGGGTAACATTGCATCATGTTTCAATGTGTAGGGGGGGGGGTCTGAATGATGTCCATTGTTCTCTGCTCCAAGTTTAAAGTTGACACATGCATGAAGCAGACCACAGACTGTTGATAACAAGGCGAGATCGCTTGGTGGTTTTGAAGTCACAGTGCACTTTTTCTTGGTCTTAAAAAGTTTTTGATTCGATAACCTGAAATCTAGGCCTAAAAACATCTAAAACATTTAAAAGTATTACTTACATACATTTAGGATTATCTTCTTTATGTTAAAGTTCCATTAAAACTTCATTATAGTCTTAAAATGTCTTTTAATTTAAATTGCCCAAACCTGAAGAAAACTTGATTAAAGGACACTGCAAACGTTCCTTAAACATAGTTGCGGAGGACTCTGTCTACCTGGCGCACGGAGACCACCTGCTTCCTGGATTGCATAGACTGTGAAGCCTGATCTACAACAGTTTTCTGTGATTGGCTTCCCCAGTTCATCAAGATCTTATGGCTTCTGCCCTGCAACAGACCTGAGAAAGTCTTAATGTCCCTTGGTATGTGTACCGTTAGCTCTTCAGTTTAGTTGAAGCGCGATACCTAAGCAACAGACGTCTTGTCACTTGCCGGCGCCATTACCTATTGGAAGAACAGTTCATCACTGAGGCAAGTTAAATCCTGGGATAGGTTTGACTTTTGTTTTCTCAGAATGGAAGCCCATTTGTCAGCCGCGTTGGAAGGAGCCTTCGGAATAGGAGAGCCTAGTTGCACTGCTGTGACACAATGGGCCTTCAGATGCAGCCTCAGAGGGATACAGCCTTTGAATTGAGACAGAGCTATAACCAAGCACCGTCAGTGCCTTCACAAGTGTTTGTGAGTTTAATATTTCTGTAGTGTACCCTGCACATTGAAAGGTGTTTCTGTGTGTGATGAGTCGGGAGCGAGAAGGCATTGGACTTAACAACGGTAATACATTCAGATGGTATTGTCGTTATAGAAAAAAGGATTGCTTTCATTACATAGGAGGCGTACACATCCAAACCGAGGCATTTATATATCCAAGGACTAAAGTCAGCAGCTCAAATCGAACACAAGCAGCGAAACACCTTGTCGGTAAACAAATGAGAAATACTCTTGTTTCCTTCAAATATGTCTCCCAGCGTGTCCCTGGGCTCGGCATCAAATTAATAAATGTATATTTTGGCTGCTCTGCGTATACAGGGAATATAAATCTAGCACTGTTGCTCTGTTCTGGCAGCGCTGGTGCTTCACATTCAAAACACGCTCCCCCGAGTCGTTCTGTTTAACAGCAGCTATCTGCTATTAGCATTTCCATCTCCTTTAAAGACACTGGATAGAAGGTTATAGCAATGTGTCTTCTCAGGGTCCGCGCTTCTTCAGGCCAACGTGATTTCATATCTTAATATCTTATTTCCCTGGACCAGGGTGTCTGTTGTACTGGTCAGCTCTTAGATGTGCACGCCCTGTAACTGCTGTCAGACCAGACGTGTCAGGAAAGGAACATACCTGCTTTGTCAATCTTCCCGGGATAACCCAATGTCACGATTCATAATACCACCAAAAAATCTAGAGCTTACATCCTCCCCCACCGAGCCAGGGTATGAGAGCAAAGACTCAATCTTGATTCAGATTCTCCTCTTTGTTATCAGACATGGGAATTTGCTCCAGTTACTGTAAATCCCCAGGACCTGAGAGACGGATGTAGATGCCCCATCCGTCTTGTATAGACACAACGCTCAGGCAGGGGATTCTGCCGCTTCCTGATTTACACTGTTCTTATCGGATATCAGTGATCCCAGAGATGGAAGATTACATCCTGGGCAAGAGGTATCTTGTCTCCACCTTTTTCCTGAACCACGTCCCTCTCTATTCAGCGTATAGGTAATCTGTCAGTGGTCCATCTCTGGGAAAGAGGTAGAGTCATCATGTAGGGGTGGATCGAGGGGGGAGGGTGGAGGGGGAGAGCCTTCTATCTCTACACTTGTCCGGTCCACTTTTAGTTTCTACTCTGGCTCATTTGTAAATTTCAGTTTATTACGATCAACATGGTGTGACACTGCTTTGTTTGAGACACTGCTAAGAGAGGTTGATCTAATCACCAGATGTGTGTTGGCTCAAGTTACGTGTGTTGCTGCCACGGAGGATATGCATTCCTAACAAGCGTAAGTGAGTGGAAAGCATCTGACGTCATTACTGCTGAAACGGACCGGACACAGTATCTGCCGGAGCAGAGACAGAGATAAAGGGGCTCATGTAAACTGAGCTTTAATTCTCAAATGCTTGATAATCTCAAAACATCCTGTTCAGACCTGGTTTTAACATCTTTGTTGAGATATTAAATCACAACCGGGCAAGTCTGAACGCACCCAGATGTGTCCTGAGATCCAATCCATCAGATAACATTACGAGGTGGTCTGGGACACATTCGGCCATTTTTCTGTTTGGTTTGCTTCAATGAACATTACTAATGTAAGATTTTCAAATCCAAGGCAACTGGCCAGAGTGGAAATTCAATGTCATAAAAGCATGATGTGAAGCATTATTGTTATTTAAAATAAATGACCATGTCCTGAGAGTGATGCATGTAGCCCATTGATTTGAAATGTGGTCTTCAGTTGACACTGAGTGTTCCTGGGGGAGCAGTTAGGTTCTGAGTTGAAAGGTCAAAGTGTGTCTACAGTTAGTTGGAATGAGGCTGATTGATCGTCCGATACAACGATCCTGCTGGGACGATCACGACCTGACCCCTGGATCAGTGCTCCCTCTCGGGTTAAATACACACTGCTGATAGAGGATCAGATGTCCATGAACACACACACACACACACACACACACACACACTGATCAGTAGGTTGAGGAGTATTACTTTAATAAAGTCCCCTAATTTGAATGCTCCAGATTCCCTCATATTGTCTTAATCTGTATTGCCTGTAACATTGTTAATGGATGTGACTTCTTCTGAGAAGTTTTGAGTTTTTAAGATTTAAATTATGCTAATTGTTGGGATAATTTCTATGTTGAGCTGTCCATGATGTTTAAAGTGCACGTTCATCACGGGTCAGTGATTTATTAAATTCTCGGCCTGGGCTTGCAGATCACCAGTTTCCTAACAGTCCTATAGTTATTAGACTGCCTGTTAAGTCCCGCCCCCACTGACTGCGAAGCACTGTTTGTCTGTTAATTCAATTTTTATTGATATTGAACTTATCATGTGCAAAAACTGCACCAAATTAAACATTGCTTGTCCTTGGGTCCTAAAAAATACGAAAAAGTGTGAAACTGACTAGCTGAACCGTTCTCGAGATATGGGTTCCACATGCAGGTCAACGGACGGATTTGGATTAGTAGGTAAAATAGATCTCTGAGTCTAGAGAGTCTTTTTTTAAGTGCAAATAAAAGACAAGACCTAAAAAAGCAATGGCTCTCCGGTATAGAGTCAAAAGTACCTCGGAGAGCCGGGCTGTCAGATGTGATGGGAATGAAAATTAGGTGATAATTGACTTCCGCTATGTCGCACATTAGCGTCAAACATAACTATGCTTTTTTTTCTATAAGTAGCAGGGTGACAGGATGAGGAAATGTGTGTGTGTGTGTGTGTGTGTATAGTGCACGGCCGTTTGGGGGTTTTGTGTGAGATTAAGTGTTAAGGCAGACTCGAGCAATAATAAGTAATTGAGGTTAGCGATTTGTCTTCATGTGTGTTCTCCCGTATCCCCGTTGTCATGGGAACAACATTCAAACTTATTTGACGAGATCAGCGACTGAGACTCTTTGATCTGCACTTATCTCCTCCTCCTCCTCGCGTTCACTTAAAGAAACCCCGTCTTTTCCTCATCAATACAAATGTGCACACCCACGCATAAAACATAAAAAACACACACGCACACACACACACACGCACACACACATTTCTCCAGGCATCCCACCTCACTGTGTTGTGTGTGGGAGGCGCATCTTGATCAGGAGCTGAATAACCTCTCCTGCAAACAACAGGGTCTTTCAGAAAGGGAGGAACATCAACTGTAACGTGCCTTTGACTCTCAGGGGGTTGCGTTCCATTGATCAGTTGGAAACCTCCGTGCGCGGGTGGACGAGGCCCCCTGTGTTGTTCGCAGTAACCCCGACTCACCACAGGGCGATATGCATTTACTGATGAAAAGGACCGAGGAGAAAAACATGTAGAGTCCACACAATTTTTTTTCTCAGTTGAAGCAGTGTCGGAACCGGTTGTATCGTTGAGTTTGAGAAGATGGGTTGAAATTGTGTTAAAGTGTGTGGGTGGCTGGTTTTTCTTCCGCTGGGTGGGTGGCTATGGTGCAGGTCCTTTTGGCTGGCATCGTAATACCACTGGTTAAATATGACCCAGCTGGAAGGAACTGCCTGCCCTCCTCCCCCTCCTCTTCCTCTCTGTCTGAGAGGACACATGCTCCATTGTGCTTCTTTCGCCAGGCAGCAGTGTGTGCATGCACCCTAGTTTCTGCACCCTTGCCTTGACTGTGTTTCAGCAAACAGCCATTTTCTTCGAGGCTTTAAACTTTGCACGTGGGTGTTGTTTATGTCCTTACCCCACACATTTCACCCTCCAGCTACGTTGTTGTCACAATGTGTGTTCGGGTTGTTGTAAATGCGTTTGTATTAACTACGTGTTGCCATAGGCGTCAACAGATCTTGAAAAAATAAATAAAACAGCCAGAGTCTTAGATGTGAGCGCCACAACTGGGACAGCACCTCATAGAAAGCAGCCACTTTGTATTCTGGAAAAAATGCATGTATGTTTGCTTCAGTACTCTCTGCGTGTTTGCACAGATAATCTCACATTCGTGCAGGAGACCGTCCCGAGCTTTGCATATGGAAGCACAAGCTCTCCTGCCTCTTTAAGAAAACAACGTTCACCATTCATCCCAGTGGTAACGACCTCGGAGTGGCGGCGGCGGAGGGGGGGCAAGTAAGTGGGAGGAAGCCTATCACCAGCGCCTTCCACTGCATTTGGCTTTTCTGTAATGGCAGACGTTGTGGTCCTGGCCCAGACATTAGCCTAATGCATTGAGCCGAGCAGGATCGCTGAGCTCGCCTATTTCCATTTTAATGGCGGCCATCTAGAGGTGAATTTGGATATGATGCGGTCAAGGCGCACATACACGCTGACACGTCAAGAGACAAATAGGGGTGCTGGGAGGATCTATGGGGCGGAAGGGTTTATCTTCACAGCAGGGAGGCAGTTACTGACGCGCAGGGAACACACACACACACACACACACACACATTCACACACACACACTCAAAACATTTGGTTGTTTGAAGTTTACTCATGGGGTAAGTTGGATGTGATATTGGACAGCTTTGTTACTCAATAAACCCTCGGGGACTCACTTGTTTGGTTGGAAACGACTCCCTGTTTTGCTCCCATGGGACGCTCCTGCTCTGTATATGGCTCCTGATGGACCACATATATCAAGGCTTAATGGTTCCCCTTGAGAATAAGGAAAAGAGCTGAACTCCATATTTCAGCTGTGCAATTTTATTTTTTTACAGCGCCCAATCAGAACATGCATTATCTGAAGCCAAGGCACTTACAATATTATATCTCACGATTGCCAGCAGTTGCCACAATGAGTAAACACTGATTGTCAGACTGATGATAATAGTAGTGATACTTCCAGGTGTTATAATGGGATTAAAATATACTGGCCATGTTAAGACGGCAAGTGGAACAATCATTTCTCTGTTGCGTTTAAACGATCATTTTTTAAAATATTTTTACATTTCCATGGCCGTGTCACAGACTCGCTGTGCCGAAGTTCCGAGGGACCTCTGTTTAACTTCAAACAATAACTTTCTTCTTAGCTGTATCCCCTCATGCACGGCTTTAGACTTCAGGCGTTTCTATTATTGACTACAGGAACGGGACGCTCCCTGCAAAAATGGTTTTTTGTCCAAAAGCAAACTTGAATTGCAGATGAGGCGACGAGACAGAAGCGGGGATGAATAAAGCAACAAGGGAATAGAAGAAAGAAAAGGGGGGACAGGGCCCGGAAAGGAGATTTGTAGTTCCGTACTGCCTCTATTGTTTGTGTCTTTGCGGCATTATGTGAAAGCGACTTTGGGATTATGTTCCCCAAGATATCATTTCCTCCTGTTGAGCGTCACTGTAGTCTGTGTAATTGTATCTCGGCAGAGCAGTTACATGAGGATATGTGACACCGTGCTCAAGTCAGGGTATAGGGATTACACTCATACATGTGCAGACAACCAATACCTCTGTGTACAGATATGTGTTCACACTCACCTCACTTTACAGTCACAAACACACACTCACAGACACACACACACACACACACACACACAGATCTCCCAGTAGACCTCTAGCTTTAGCTAACGGTGCAGATTAAACTCGATCTTGCTATGAATATCACACTGGCTGTCTGTGACCTCGACACACAAGCAGCAAGATGCAAAAAATAGTTTACAAAAAGAACACAACAACTCCGATATAGCCTTCCCCTTCTTTCCAACTCATTTACTCCCCCTGGCTATTGCTCTTCCTCTCGTTGACCTTCTGACAAGCACTTACTTTCCCACTCTCCATTTATTCCGCTGCTATTTTTGATCATTTCTCCCCCCCTAGTTTGTCTCCAACCTCACCTTTGCTTCTATTATTATTATCTTTTCCCCCATCGTGTCTTTTCTCAAACATCCATAGAGTCAGTGTCTCTGAGTCTATGTCGCCGCCACCTCTCCCTCTTTCTTCTTTGGCTCTCTCCCTGTCCCCCTCCTCCGCTCTAAGGGGCTGCTGTCCTGCCTGAGCGCAGCACAGTGACCATCGATTCATCAAAGTGTCAAGGCGCACTGCAGCAGCTCCGTGGGCCCGCTACTAAACAACTGCCCTGGCAAAGCAAACAATAGCACCTGCACACACACACACACACACACCTGGAGCGCTGCCCCGGCAAGGTCAGACACCCATTTGGCAGCATGCACGCCGGAGTTGCCAGGCTGCCGGTGGCACAGTGGGGCCAAGCAGTGGACAACATATCTGTTGAACATCCACAGTTATCGGGCTTATAGTTTAACATTCCAGACCACGCCAATGCAAATACTCCCAATAAACATGCTGTGGGATAAAATACACATGCCACTGGAGCTAGCTTTGCAGTTTTGCTGATCCAACCCATTGAAGCAGTTCCTGTACCACACTCATAATGGTTCTCCTGAACTCACACAACTTGAGAATTGACCTTCTACCTTGCTGGTGGTGTAACTGGGATAAAACAGCAATGTCAGCAGTCTGTTTAAATGGTCTTCATGGTGTGTCACTGGGGTCATCTGCAGGATGGGCTCTTCCCTGTAGGATTAAACTGGAGGGCTTCAGAGTAGGTCCCCCGCTCCCAGCAGCTAATTTCATAATGCACCCTGGGCGAGGCTTAAATAATTCAACCAGGCTCCGAGTGCTGGATCTACTTAATCAAAGGCTCAGGAGTGGAGATTTATGTGCCTCGGCGTGTACCTCCCCGACACACTTGTATCTTATATGATGGTAAACTGGGTTGTGAGTTACTGGTGCTCAGATCCAAGGAGAATATGGATAAGCATGACTCTACGGCGCAGCAGACAAACATCTGGCTAACATCCCCGTTATCCCTGCGTAATGTGGAAGTTAAAACTTGATGATGCTGTAAATCAGTCCCTAATGCCCGCAAATGTGAGTTCTCCAGTGAACTCTGATGTGCTTGTTATTTTTTTTTTGGTCCAACTCGATTGTCAGCTTCCTGTTTTTTTCAGCGAGGATAAAACGTGCCAAATTTTTTTTATATTAAACTCCCTGAAAGTACCATCCTCGTCTTTCATCCCAGATTGCGTGCATCATTATCGATTTAAGAGTCGGTCACTTGGCACAGGTGCGGCCACTTCAAAATATAATTTTGGCCGAGCTCTGGCAGACTCTCAGATTCTTTGTCATGATTTTTCATTTATTCATTTTTTGGCTCCGCTTAATTGTACCCATAAAACACAGGAGCCGCTCCGCCGCGTGGTTGATCACCTGTCGTACATCGATATGTTCCGTCCCACTAATAACACATGAACCCTGGCGTTCTCTCTCCAGCTGCTCAAACTCACCGGGTCGATTACAATCTAAACAACATTCATTTCGAACACCGAGAGTTTGTCTTGAGTGTCAAAGAGTAATTTCTTAACCGCAGCGTTTCAATTAAATCCCGAGACTGATGATATTTATGATAACAATAACAGTTCAGCCATTTTAACCTCGCTGGTGTTGTTTAGTAATGCAGCCCCGGCCCACACCCACCCAACTCATTACCAATGCACAAGCGGTGCTCGGGTCCACTCTGACCCCTATCAAGCTCTGCCATCGTGAGCCATTGATTGGCATTTGTCTGATAGAGGCCTGGTAATGAAGGAGATGATGAGGGATTATTGACCGGGCTGTGTGTATGAAAATCAGGTTGGGGGGTTGGAGGTGGAGGTTTTACTTGGATATTAGTATTGACCCGCTGGTAATGGCGGGTGTGGACGCTCTCTCTCGTTGGGTCTATTTAAAGGCTTTTTATGCAAGAGCTGAAGGCGATAGCGCTCGCCCCGGTCTGTTTGTGTCCGTCGCTGGTTGGTGGTTAAAGACGAGGGAGGTGAAGAAAAGAAATCCGAGCCCACACTCTGGTGATGCTATTTTCGGCGCTCTATAAAACACACACTGTTAATACCTTTCTTATTTTTACACGGTGTTGTTCGTTTGGTTTTCAAAAACTCCACGGCACAGATCTCAGCGCCAAACAAAAGAGCTGAACTCACAATGCAACAACTGGCTCAAGTGTGTTGAAGTGCCTGTGGGTTCAAGGACTCTCACATTAACATCTTTTGGAAGAGGTCAAGCACGTATGACGTGTTGGAGATTGGCGGGCGAGAGGCCCCCTGCCAGTTATTTTTGCTGAGACGGGCCCCGGGGAGTCAACAGTGGCATGATGGATGCACTAGGACTGGAGATGCTATTATCCTCCTGCTGCTGATACTGATGCTGATGCTGATGCCATCCAGACAATGTGGATCTTTTCCTCCTGACACCTCCTCTTTCCCCCACCCGACCAAAGAAAAACTAAAATACATGTACAATGTTGTGATACAGAGTTGTTGCGCTGACCAGACACAAAAAGCGAGTAATGGATTTAGTTTGTTTGTGTGCTGCTGCTATGCGTGTTTTTTTCTTAAAAGATATTTCAGTATTCATAAATGTGCCACCCAGGCCCTGAAATCTTAAACAACAGGCTTGATTATTCCTGCGAAAAAACCAATCCAGCGTTTGCTCATCTGACTAACCAGGGATTATCCATGTTCATACTGTAATGCTTTTTAGTCATTTCTTTTTCTCTCTGTACTTTCTTTTAAAAGAAAATCACTGTCTTTTATATCAGTTGTGTTATAACATTGAAAGGAATGCAAATTACTTTTTTCTGGGGGGGGGGGTTGATCTTTGAGACTTGTTTCGTCCCATCAGAGAGCGCGCACACAAAGTAGCACAGAATCTGTGGGTTTTTCACAAGCGTTCAATTATTCAATGATACTCACATTTCCCCTGAAGGGGATTTAACAAAGCCGGCTTCACTTTTACATGTTGCAAAGCTGCAGTGTGTTTACTCAAGATTCCAGTTTTTTTAATGCCCTCAGGTAGTGTAGCTCGTTTCCATTGCATCGATTTGCTATAGACATTTACACAGTTGTGGGTGGGGATACAAATGAACAGCACAAAAAATGTATATCTACCGCTGCATTGTTTGTGTTGAATAATGTGGGTTATGCTGATAACAGATGTCCTCCAATTATATCCTCCTAATTACATTTTAATCAGGCTGCATTATGATTCAGGTTTGTGGCGGGAGCAAACAAAGGGGAAAATACAGATCGTTTGTATAAATAGAATGTATTCTTGCATGACAATCTAATTTAGTACCTCTGCGCGGATGCTCATTTATTCAGGCTCCTTTTGTGTGACCTTACCTCGGCTTGCGTCAGGCTTTGTGTTCAAAGGAGAATCAACTCTGCGTGCTGTGTATTCCTGCAGTCTTAGGTCACAAGCTACAGCTCATGTCCGGGGTGTTCAGATTTCATTATTCCGTCTTGACTATTCTTGTCATCTTTGTATGACAGACTAACAACAGACTGAAGTGACCGATGCCCAATCCCATTGCACCCCTGGCCCTAGCCCTACCACTTAACCCTTTTCTAGGGTTATCTTGGCCCTTGAAACAGAGTCACAAGAGGTAGAGGTTGAAATCTTTCCCTACCGAGACAGCAGTTAGTCATCGCGAAAAAACCTGACAAGTCGTCAGTAGTCTTCGATTGGTGGGTTGCCATATGAAATGATGTGAAAATACAAGATTATCATGCAAAAAAAAGAACACTAGCATGCTAACGCTAGCGCGATCGTCCTCTTTTTTTGCGGTTGTTGTGAAAAAATTACAATAATACATAGACATTATATTAAATTAATATATTACAAATATTGTCATAATTTTTAAATCCTTATTAATGGCGAAAATATTATATTTGTGGATCTCCCTCCCAGCTTGCCGGTATTTTGCAAGGCATTCTGGGTATCCCTTGGTTCAAAGAGTCTGAGGGCTATAAAGCCCCTTAGCCCTACCCCTCCGTCCCAACAGGTACTGGGACACACCTACATGTGAACACGCAAAACGAAAGGGAAGGGCCAATGGGTGAAATGGGATTGGACCAAAATCAAATTCCACATTAATATGTTTGATCGGAGGAGAAAGCCATGACCATGCGTGTGTCATTAGTTACCCATGATGCTATCCCTGCAGATATTAATTTGTGCATCAGCACTGAGAATCCCAACTGAAATCACAGGAAGCTGCACAGTTTTTAAAGTGTAATCACACATCAGTCCACATTAGTGAGGAATTAAACCTAAATGCCTTTGATGAACATTGAGTAAAAGTCGGGGCTGTGCTCACATCAGTGGGAGACTCACACATACACACACAGACGCCTCACGTGCCACACAACCACCCCACAGTGATGAGTGGCAACACACACAATTAAAGTTTTAGATTGAAGGCGGTGTGAGTGCCTGCGAAAGAAACATGCAAGATGAGTACTATAATTGTGGTATTCAAGTGTGTGTATGTGTGTGTGTGTGTGTGTCTCCTCCCCTGCTGCCCTCCGCCTTCTCTCCTCCAATTCTTTCTTGTATTAATGTGGGAACCTATTACTAATGTGGTGAGTGAACAAGTGTGTGATGATGGAAGTAGCGAAAGCTGGGACAGTCGTGAGCCATTTAGCACCGCTGTATTAATGGCTTGTGCTGCATGCTGTAGGTGATAATGGATGTTGCCGCACTTGACTGGTGGTGTGCATTTGTGTGCGTATTTCTGTCCTTTCTATTCAAGGATCCGGAGGAGTGTTTTTTTTTTTTTTAAACTCATAATTTCTCCACTGTGCAAGCTATTCTAACGGGTCTTAAACCCTTTTCATAAATAACCACCTTTTTCCCTTTTCTCTCTCCGCAGCTCAAAACTGCAGCTACACACTAAACAGTCCCAATGGGACGATAGAGAGCCCCGGCTACCCGTACGGTTATCCTAACTACGCCAACTGTACATGGGTGATCGTGGCGGCTGAGCACAACCGGATACAGCTGGTGTTTCAAGGCTTCGCCCTGGAGGAGGACTTTGACCTCTTGTCTGTATATGATGGGACGTCCAGCCCAGGGAACCTGAGGACACGGTAAGGTTGGACTCAGTGCTTTATATACGCGCCTGTGTGTTGGTTTTGAAAATGATTTATCTGGTAACAGTGACACTTTGACCATGAAATTAGTGTTGGATGCTTACAATACATTACATAGTATATGTATTACATTGTTGGGCAGCCAGAATGAAAAGAAGGTAGAGAGACGCTGTATTAAGTATTTAGTCTTTTTAAATCTATCTTATCTACTTGACTAATATCTGCATTCAGCTGTGACCTAGATTAGTTGCAAACATACAGGCTATGTCTCGAATCAAGGCCCGCCTTCTCCTGTATTTGAAGACCAATTGCGTCATAGTTCCTGGACTCTTGTTTACAACATATCTATTCATACAACCACTTATCCCTTGCACCATCACATTTCCCCTGATTTTAGCAATAACTGCAGTGGGTACAACACGATTGTGAGCAATAACTACAATCGCCCAAACCATTCAAATGAAACCCAGAGTTGTTTTAAAACGGATATGATCCCTTAAAGACTCATTTGGACTTGGAGGTATTGATAAAGGCAGCGGACTGGAAACTGGAAGAGGTGAAATTATAATGGAGACTATAATCACTGGCAGTTCGGGCAAAGCCTCTGGTGACTAATACAAGACTTCCTCTGTGGAGACTGTGACTGCACCAGGGTTTACTCAGTGGAATTCTGGGCACATTTCGCTCCTCAGAGCTACCAGCAAAATTAAATAAAGAGCACTTGGGTGTGTGAAGACTCCAAAAAACAACATCTTCTGAATCAGCAGCGTCTTTCTTCTCCCGTAAAACCAGCAATTTAGCAGCCTGGGAAAGTGCTGCTTTGTGCTAGTCCTCATACATATTTGTGTTTATCAGAACAGGGGCTTTCCTCCTTCAATCTTAAACAAAAATCCTGTCTACACTAACAAAGAATGTTTATTTAAGCAGCAGATAAAATCTTGTTGTCAAGAATAGGCCGATGCAACATGTGGCGACATGACCGCCCACCATGAAGACACGCTGGCCAATCAGAAGTGGCGAATTCTGTGTTGTAAGTGTGAGACAGTGACCTCTATTCAGCCGTCTGAGGTCTGTCCCTCAACATAGAGCCAGAGGAACTGTACAGTTAAACTAGGCTTGTCATAATATCAGATTTTCATCCCATGGAATTCATTCACAATTTAGTCTTGTACTTTATTTTATCTAATACTTCTGTCAATGTTTTTACCCCTTACCGTAAAGAAATGGCGCTCAAAGCTAAAAGGCAACCTACTAGGGATGTGCAGATGATTGATCAGTGTCAGTGTGATTACAGACCATTACAGAATGGCACCCCATTTGCCCATTAATGTATAAATTATTTATCATAAAAGAAGAATTAGATACTTTTATTTAAACATTTATAATGCCCTGCTGTAGTTTCATCTCTGCATCTCCTGCAAATGACTCAAAACAAATTCAACTTTCCGGGCCTATCTCCAAGTGAATGGACAGTTTCCCCGTCTCCACATCAACACCGAGACGTTTCTGAACATCCTCAACCACGATAAGAATTCTTCAAAAGATCAGTTTATTTTACTAGAACCCAGTTTGGTTGTGTCAGAAAGATCAAACTGCAAAGACAAATCTACATTTAAAGTGGAGTAGGCCTCAAATACTGTCTCACTGATTTGCAGTTCCCTGCTCAATGAGTTTAGACCGTGGAAATAAATATTTTTAGCCTGAATTTGCTATCCAAAAAAGCCAGACTTCTCTTTTATATTACATGAAATAATTAGATACAGCCAGAGAGCTGCAAATCCCTCATGCACTTTGTATTTTGAGACATTAATGCTCGCATCTATCAGACCTCTTGGCGGTCCCTCAATCACACACTGGATCCATTAGTAACAATTTTCACATCTGATCAGTTGGCACCACACTAAAGCTGCTTTTAATTCCGGTCACCTTCTGCTTTGAGCTTAGCCTCGCAAATAGTGTAAAGTTATGGAAGCCCTGAGGAGACAGATGACTGAAACGTTCGTGAGGGCCTTTGTCACTGACACTGTTCCGAGACTCTGTAGGCCGTCTCTGTTTCTCCCTGTCGATAACCCGCTCCCTCAACTCCCTTCCCCTCGCTGCGTCTTCCATTCTTTGAGGAAAAAAAAAGAAGAAGAAGAAAAATCCACTATGGATCTGTGCTGTGCTGTTCTTCTAAGCCTTTTTTCCTGTTTGGACCTATGGGCTCTGCTGTATAGTGATGCTCCGGTGGGACGGAGGGAAAGTGTTCCACTCTCACTGTCTGCACGCTGTGAAAATCCGTAAGAGGAGGGAATGTGGGAAGATAAGGAAAAAAGAAGGAAGAAGGGAAAGGTTGTTGGGAATAGAGAGACAAGATCAGAGGGATGGAGAAGCCGCAGTGGTTTCGGGATTTCACAGGGGAAACGGATCCCTCCTTTAGATTCTGCCTGTGTCGTCTTTGACCCGACGCTCTTCACTTTCAAGGGAAGTGTTTTGTAAAAGTGAGACTTCAAGCTCTATCTGTGAGTGAGTTTGGAAAAGCTGGGAAGAGGCAGCTCTCTCCAGCTGGCTGCAGTCTGTCAGAGCATGCATGTGTATTTTCACTCAAAAACTCCACACACACACACACACTGGCACATTTTCATACACACACAGACACACAAACACACACAAAGATGCACGTTTGATAATTCCGGCCTCCTTTTGCTCTCATCTCCCGCTTGTGTCAAATGTAATTTTCTCTCCATCTCTCTCGCTCCTCTCCCTCCAATTTCTCCCTCACTCCTCTCTTTTTTCCTCCACACCTATTTTTTAATATCTTATCTCTTCAGCCCGTTTCTCCATTTTGTCTCCTGCACGCCGCATTCGCTGAATTTCATCAGCCTTTCATGTGTGCCACGCCATAGGTTGTTTGGTGCTCGGAGAATTGCTCCTTTAATCTCCACTCGTCATCAAAAATGAATGTTTTGCCTCACTTCATATTCAAATGATCACCTTTGATTTCTCTTTTCAAAGCAGTCACTTTCCTTTGGATTTGTTTATCCAGCCGTTAATTTGTCCGCTGCCGTCAGTGAAAAGCCGATGAAATTGTTGTTATATTAGTGAACGCCAGCCCTCAAATCTGTCCTGCTTCATACAGGATGTGTGCTTATGTGTTCAACTACAGTGTATGCTCACTGACGCGTGTGTGTGTGTGTGTGTTTGTGAGTGTGAGTATTCCCGCTGCAGATTCTTTGTGAGTCACACTCACTCCTTGGGAAATGCACGTATGAGTCAGTCCGTTGCTGCAGCACTTCATTAAACTCCAGATCCCGAGTGACACCTGAGAAGCGGAGAGAGAGTAGGATGGAAGTTTTGTTTAGTTTGAAAGAAGAATAAAAAAACTCATGAATATTCAGAGATGTATTGTGAGAAAGTGGTTAAGTGCATTCTGTGGCCTCGGTGCGTTCGGGAGCTTTACACAGGCACACAATGTGGTAGGGAAAAAGTGAACTCAAGGAAAAATCGTGTTGCAGACTAAAGTAGTTCAAATGTCGATGTAATAAATAGTTAGTATATATTCATTTAGAATATCACAGAGAGTGACTTTATACTGTATTTTAGACATTGTATTCTAATTTGAAATAATTAAAAAAGATGCCATTAACGTGGTTTTAAATTAAGAGAGAAATCTTGAATAAGTCTCAGAGATGAAAATGTATACATCAAGCTCATATTTTTGCACATATCTGGAGTTTCAATGACAGTTTTGGTATTGCTCTCTGTACATGTCCTGGTAACTTCATAGCTGTTCAGGGTTGGTAAAACATGTGGGTCTTTGGTGATCTGATAACAAGTGGACAGGTCTAAGGACAGGTGTGCACTGAGCATGCTTCTAAGCTCTTACCACAATCCGAGGTAGCCCGAAACGCATGTTGCCACATTCTTTTAGCCGCGACCAAACACAGGTCCTCAGTCCCGCTACAATATTATAATGACCAGGAAGGATTTTTACGCTTTTATAATCAGTGTTGCCCATACTTTGATTTAGCAAAGCTCGTAGAGTAGTGGTGGGTATGAGTACTACAGTGGGCCCAACACACTCCCACTCACATCTGTAAACTCAAACTGGTTAGAAACTACAGTATATGGTCCCTGCAAACAGAAACTATGCACGATGACTAGAGACACATGTAGAAACAATTCTCATGCCAGTTACATGCAAAACCAGGTACTAGCAGGGCCTTAGTGACAATAAAACACAGCGCCCTGCTTTTGTGTGTTAAAGGAAATAGCAACGCCACATAACTCCAAAAACCAAAGCATTTGATTTTTGTTTAAAATTTCTGTCCAGTGACAAAAATAACTAGTGATTAAGAAGTGTTATTAGGCTTCTTTGACCACAGATGTTGGCCATTTTCTTTTGCAGAATGATTCATCCAGGGAGCAAACGTATTAAGTATTCAGGAGTTCACCAACGCAAAGGGAACAAAAGTCAAACCACAGCAGCAAACTTTGGAAAATGCTTTGAAACGATGCAACAAATATGACAAAGACAACCCCAAAGCAAGAAAGAAAACCCCAAAAACTTTTGGGTTTTCACTGTTGTGTTTCCACAGATGTATTTATATGTGTTGTCGTCTAACCACGACTGTCAAACTAGATGGTGTTATCACTTCCATCTTGTTGTTACACAACCGTGATGTGATGCAACGAACCGGTGCTCAAACCAAACCTTGTTAACACAAGTAATGCTGAGAGCCACAACAGAGCAACACTACACAACCGGGATCGTAATTTGACCAAATCTGTGTTAGTCCTTATTTCTCATTGACAGGGAAATGATTTTACAACAACATAGTTTATTGATGTGAGTGTTTACAACATCTGGCCCTCATCTCCGTGATGAAGGAGCACTTACTACACATCAGCTGGACGGACAGTTTTCAAAAGGGTGCAGCTGCATTACCACATGGCCAAAAAACATTTCTCCATCTCCATTATAATTCCCCTCACCCTAATATCCTCACGTCTCCCGTCAGAGCTGTGTTTGCCACGGTTAATTACACTTAATGAATTCAGCAGAACGAGAAGTCGCGTGGACATTTATCTGCAGTCATTCTTTCTTTTTCTTTTTTTCACGGAACGTCTCCCGAGACCCCGGCAGCCCCCGTGTCCAGGGTTAAACAGAGCCTGTGGTGTTGTCAGCACCGTGGTCACAGAGTGCTTCCCATGACTAAAGGAACAGCCAACTTGACCTTAATCGGAAAAACACCCGAACCCTCACCAGCTCACTCACTTTCACTCCGAGTGCACATTTCTTCCTTGTAAAAAGCAGGCCCCCTTTTCCCACTTTTGAGTCACATTTCACCTTGTAGCTGCCGACCGGGGGGAGCGCTGAGTACATGTCAGCGGAGGGAGAGAAAAAGCCAGTGGGGTGTGCGAAGGCGTCTCTCGCCACATGCCTCCCCTCTCGGTGATGGAGTGATGGAGGGGGGGGACTTAAGGCAGTCTGGCAGGGGCAGGAGAGTGTGAGAGAGGAGGAGGCGCGGGAGAGACAGATTTTCAGCCCGCGGACTCGATAGGACCTAAATAAGGAGCACTGGTGCATGGTGCTGGGAGTGGCAGTAACACTACAGTCAGGCCTCGGGGGCCGTGAGGGTTGGGGTGTCACAGTACCAGCTTGTGTGTGTTCAGAATCTGTTTACAGAGTCAACAGATAGGGACCTGTCCTCATTATGGCTTGTGTCCTAAGATTTAAAGGTGAAGACATGTTTTGAGGATGGGTTTTAGGCTATTCATGGTTAGAGTTGGTTTACAGGAAATGGATATAAAACTAGGTTTCACAAATGAGCTCCAGGAAATGTCTGGAATAGCGGGTCCGGACTTTCTCTGTGGATTGACTTTCATGTATGAAGAACGCAGCAGGAAAATGTCCAGAGCAGCAGGAGGCAGGGCATGATGTGTAAATTCCGCTGTAGAAATCAAAGTGTGTGTGTCTACAGCCCATTTACATCAGCGTAGGCCCTTTAAGTCACTAGCTCTTGTCTTTTCTTTTTCTCCTACGTGTATGGCACCCCTCTTTTTCATCCGGAGATTTTTGTTTTCATCCAGATTTGCGTCCGTTGCCTGACAACCGACTCGAAATGCTCACACGCAGCCTCTCCACCAAATTCCAGGAAAATGTCCAGACTTCATCTGCAAACAGCTTAAGTCATGGATACACAATTTCCTCTGTTTGTGTGTGTGGATCTGTGTGTGTGTGTGTGTGCGGCTAGACTGTGTTTACAAAGGGAGAGCAAGGCTGTTTATAAAGCCCGTCTGAGCGAACTGATTTAGTGTCCACAAAATGAAGTTTTATTGGGATAGAGATAAAATGAACACCACACTCGCAAATTCAGAAAAAAAACCACACACACACTCTGCCTTCAGACAAACACACTTCTAAGCACAGAGTGAAAAGCAGTGGGCTGGACAAGTGTTAACCCTGTAATTTCTCACTGTCACAGAGTTTTTTTTTTGAGACGTATTGGCTTTGAAGCAAGGATTTGAAAGCGTGGTGTCTGAATGAGAAGGAATGAAAGGATTATGAGTGTGCTTTGATTGGAGTCTTTTGGATTTGAGTTTCACAAATCTGTTTCTCTAAAGCACACCATGAAAACAAACAAATCTGTTTGTCTAAAACACACCATGAAAACAAACAAATCTTTTCCTGCTAATTGATCATTTGATCATTCACACTTCTCAGTGGTGTCACACTGTGCATGCATCAGTGCTGCGGTTGTCTGCCAAAAGCTGTTCAAGTGGACTTTATGAAAACCAATCGGAGGCCAAATTCCCCCTTTACATATTGGTTTTATTTGATATATGTCGACCAATGGAGTTCGATCTGACGTCTCGATCTTACAAGAAAACGAACACAAATATCGACTTGCAGCCGCTCGGAGACGAAGAACCAGCGACACTTTAAAGATCCTTAATGGGAAGCTGTTTTAACAGATTTGTTCGAAACCTCTAAACCACTAAAAAGCTTTTGAATGATGAATCCTGAAGGAATGCTCACAGAACATGATGGCAATGACAAGGACTCCCACAATCCTTCACTTCTTCACAATGTCACTAAACTCCATCTTTTATCGTTGTTGTTTCGGTTGAGACACCCCTAGTGGCAGCAAATGACTTATTCTGAATTTAAACCCGAAATTACAAGTTAATAAACTATGAAGCTTTCATTCGGAATCCCGTTTGTGCCAGAGTCAAGTCTTTCAGTCCAATATTCACTCTCCTTTAAGCTCTGTTGTTGCTTTTCAGCTCCTAAATGCTGCACTATGTTCCCCAGGTAGCTAATTTGTGTGTTGTTGGGTGCTGTGCTAATGGAGTTCCGTTGGGTTTCAGAGCTTGTCGTGCTCAAAATAGCTGCCTGATGCCTCCACAAGCAACATTAACCAGAGTAATGTGACTGAACCCAGCGGTGAAGTTATGGGCCTGAAAGATGCTGGGAACTGAGGGGAACTGGGAACAGGGAACAGGGTCAGGTGATAATTGGTTTGTTTGTCGTCACGCAAAATCAACTAAAGCGACCTCTGCCTAACTGGAGGGGTGGAGCCTGGGTGTTGGAACTCTTTGAATTTTGGTTGAGATGCGTTTTAAGGGACATCGTTCTTTTTTCACCTAATTTAACTGTTTTAGGACGGATATATCATTTAGGTTCCCAGACCAATTCCTTGCATATTTCAACTATAAGGCCTAGACAGTGGTGTGTAGGATTGTTAGACTTTTGAGGATGTAAACGCTTATCTTTGCCATAGTTCTGTGTGGGTTAGTCAGAATGATAAAAGCCTTTCAATTATAAAAAGGTTGCTGCTTCAATCCGCCTAGATAGTAAAGAACGGAAAATATTGTTAATACAGCCGTAAAGATAAAAAGCCACACATCAGTCACTACAGTTTTCCTTGACACAAATGCGTGTTGTTTAGTAACTAAAATCATCTGGTGGATCAGCTGTCATATTTCTCTTCAATGATACCAGCTGCTTATACATAAAAATACATGTTTTTGCTAACGCTACTCATATAACAGAAATATATAAATGTCAATACATATAAACAGTAGTGAGTGTTGTGTTAATTCAGTCCCATATCCCTCGCAGCGTGTGTTGTGTGTTAGTGTGCCTCCACCTCTCCGGCTGTATGTGTGAGCGAGCACAAGGTTAGTCAATGAGTCGAGCTTGAGGAGGGCCAATGTCCGCAGGTCAGGGTGAGAGTGGCTGATGTACAACGGCTCGTCCTGCTGGAGAGCGCTCGCCACGGCAGTAATTCTTCTTCTGTGAAGGCCTCGGCCATCAATCAATTGTGCCGCACATACTTTGCAAAATGACTCCGGCTCTCCAACATGTGTTTCCATACACACACACACACACACACACACACACACACACATACACACACTTTTCCTCTTTGTGCATTCAACCCAACCTCCACATACTTGTATGTCAACATGTTGTGCAAGATCTATTCAAGGAGTATATTGTGTATCTGCATGAGGAGGAGGAGGAGTGTTTGATGCTTTGAGTGTGTGTGTGTGTATGTGTGTGTGTTTTATGATACATATCGCTTCAAGGCTGTGTGGTTTAACTTCTTTGCAGTGGTCATGATTATGCATCTTATTCAACACCTTCCACATACACATCCATGTTAACTATGTAGGTAGGTTATTTTTTCATACATATGCAAGCGTGCACACACAGACACACACACAAACACACGCACACACATGCACGCAGTTGGATTTATGGGTCCTCTGAATCTGGGCTGTTAATGCAGAGACTGCCACTTATCAACGCCAGCTTTAACGACAGACTGCTAAAAACAGGAGGAAGAGTGATAGTTTGTTTTTCATCATCTTGCGCCGGGGAGAAAAAAAAGTGAGATGATGTGGAGATTTATGGCGTCTGCTCACCTGCGAGGCAGAATTATTAGGCCCCGTAACCCCAGATTAGAGAAATAATCAACTAGATGGCTGTGAATTTATACCCTGCATCCTGCGTATCACTCATTGTGTGCATTGCTATTGACAGTGTCCCGTCCCGGGGCCTATCAATGTTCTTAACAGGAAACACTTCACCAGCGGCATGAAATGAAATGTTTTCCTGCCGAGACAAACGATTAAATACGCATTGCACCCTTTCAAGAAGATGTGTCATTCTCAGAGCTCCTCCACTCACTCACATTCTTTTGCGTTGTGGGAAGGCGCCTCATTATTTGTTAAAGGCCGGCCTATTGAGCATTTTGAGTCTCCGGGGGTGAAAACATAATCACCAGAAACAAAGGTTATAATTATCCCCATGGTGCTCCCTGGTCTCATTCTAGGCAGTTAAAAGAATATAATATAAATATATATATATATATATCATTATTCTGTTTGCCTTGTGTAGCGCCAGTTACTACAATGTGAATGCAAGTATTAAAAAAATGGGACAAAATCTAAATTAGGTTGAATATGTATAATTGGTGGAATGTTGGTGGAAAATAGTTGTTGCTAGTTTTGTGATTATTGATGCATAGCTCAGCAGCAGAGGAAATGAAATGGAGATCATATCAGAAACAGTTTCTTATTTGAAAATGGTGTAATCTACAAATATTTGATGAAAAAATCCATCTATTCGAGTGGGTCCCGTGTACAAAACCCACAAGTTGACATGCATTGTTTTCATATACATGTGTGTAGTTTATTTTGAATCTTGATGAGCACATGCAACGCCAACACACATGTGTATTTACATTTCCTCTGACAGCGATTCATACAAGAATTTCATGAAACAAATTGATAAAACGCACCTAACACAGGGATGGTGGGAGGCCGATCCGATGCGTTTCCTACTGCAGGGAGTTCATCGTGTTGATTTGCGTGACAACTTATGCAAATCTCGTCAGTCACAATTTTTCCAATTACAATTCCTGAGGCGCAGCGCGACTCGTGAGCGCGCATGTGCCGCAGGTTTAACATGTGCAGCGCGTTGGAGACGTGGGAAGAGCAGGAGGGGCTCGTGTCTCAGCTCATTTCACTGCCATTATCACTTCTCTTATTTGCAGTCATTTCAGATTGATCACACTGTAGGGGAGGATACATTTTTAATTTGATGTAATAATAATAATTTCTGTGAAAAAGCCATTTTGTCGTTGGGGGGGACTGTGTCTGTTGCATCTCTTTGGAAACAATGCAGCAGCTTTGTCTTGGTGAAATCGTATTTGGATGAAACATCAACTGCAATTGTTCACATTCTACAAATCAGACAAATCGGTGGAAATGATGCATTTCCATTCTTCTCTTCTACTGAAGCGAAACACCACTTCCATCGCTCTAAATGTGTTCCTGCTGCAGCCTGATTCACCTCCAGTATAAACTGTGTTCAACCAATCCTGCGTGGTCAGCCCGATTTGAGCTGACGTCACATCACTGCAGGGCGATGATGGTTGAAGGATCAGGTCAGCACCTGCAGGTCAACGGCTGTTTTGCAAAACCAGCTGACTGTTTTGCTAAAGATTTCATAGAATTCATGTACAGATTAATTCCTTGTGTGGATGAAATTGATACAGATTATTTTGCATCTATGGATTCTCTCTCTGTCTCCATGAAAGGGTTTTAACCATTGCTCTGTGCATGAATCAACAATCAGTTTCATAGATTTCCTCTCTGCAGTAATTAGTGATTTATTTCCGGTAGCTTTAAACTAAAGTCGGAGGCGCTATGCTTGTGCTGTTTATATATAATCCTGTTTCTTATGCATATGTAAGAAGTGGTGAACACACATACATGCTCTCAAGCTCTCTCCAAAAATGCATTAACAACCCTTCAGCCTTACACGTTTGAAAAAATGACAGTGGTAAGAGCTCTGCACAGAGTCCCCGCTTCACACAGACACAGAGTGATACACTCTGCTGTGATGCTTTATCTTTGTGTCACTGATGATGTAAGATTGTATGTTAGGCCATTTGCCTTCGTGCATGTTGTTAATCATACGTTCCATCGAGAAGACACTAAAATCCGTCTGGTTTGAAAAGTGTTTCCCTCCGTGAGAAATGATCCAAATCAACTTTAGGTATATCTGCAATATAGCGACAGACGTTCCTGGAGGAATCAAAAATTCCCGACAATGAGGACGACACTACCTGCTGAGAAATGTCCGTCCTGATTGGATGACGAGCTGTAGACCTGCAGCCCACCTCCTGTTTGTATCTCCAATGTCTAATATGTCACAAAACAGGGAGACAAATAACTGCATAAGACTATTGACTAAGCTGCGGGTGTGTGCACCAGCCATGGTGAGAAACCAATAGATTATTCAGCTGTGCGATGCAGCCACCGACCTTTAGGGCCAATTAAAAGGAAAACAAATATTTAAGAATCAAAACGTAATATTGTGAGGGAAATATGTAAATGTATGATAATACATTTGAAAAATAAAGAGAGTCAAATAATATTTTGAGGGAAAGTTGGTACATTTACTAAAATAAAGTTGAAATAGTAAGACAAGTAAATGAATTTGACCAAATATTGTTTTAATACTATGAGATGGGTTAAGTGTCATTTCACAGGGGAACTATTTGAAGATCAACCTGAGTCAAAATGTGGATGTTAGGCGGATGTTAAGTGTTTTAATTATTACTCTATTGTCCTAATGTTATGACTTTCCTCTCAATTATGACTTCATTTTTGTACTAGTTTGCCATTATTGTCATAGTCTCAGGATACATATTTCTTGAAATGACCCTGATACTCAGTTTTTTGGAGATTTTACCATTTTCCCCAAATTTTTTTTTAAATTGCATAGATTTAAATAAATAAATACAATTTGATATCTTTTTTGCCACTTGCCATTTTTGATGTTTCTCAATATCTTGAAATGGACTCTCCAAAGTCTTATATCAGTCTCTTTTATGATCCTTTATGAAATTCTCTTTGTGCCTTTAATAAGACAACTTATAAAGATCCCATCCTCAGACATTCAATGTATCCCTGGTAGAAGAAGAGATTGTATTACTATTTGTTTGAAATTGCCCAGACTGTTTTCATTAGACCTGTCTGGACCTCGTCTTGAGCAAACTCCGGGAGACAAGAGTTAAGTGTCGGCTGCGTGTGTGAAATCATTTCTCAGACTGAACTCAATTGAGATTCCATTTTAGCCGACGCTCACTGCAGAAAGAAATTAAAGAAAAGAAAAAGAAACAAAGCAACAATATGGGGTGCATAGAACCGTGGGTCTTTACCCCCCCTCCCAAAACCCCACTGCTAAAAACAGAGGAAACACATTCCCTTTAGCTGTAATCTATGGGACTGTGAAACACTGTCACGCCTTTTGTTTCCCAGCTTAGGCAAATCCCTGGCATATTTTTCAAGCCTCTGTTGATTTTGCATTTTATTTCCTTGTTTTTCCCTTTTTGTCTTTTTTTTCCCCTCTCTGCTGCCGCGGTTCTATTTTCCTTCTTTGATTTCATTCTTTCCCTTTGTTTTCTCCCGTTCATCCCTGGGAGACACTGAGCATAACAGTCTAATTAGTTATCCAAACACCTTGTGAAATGTGATAATGGATGAAAGGTGCATGCACTCACACACACACACAAACACACACTCACACAAACACACATGGCGTATAAATAGGCAAATGCTTTTTGGGGCCAGTTGCATTTGTGCTGATTTAGATGAGGGATAGTGAGGGAAGTTTCAGTGATCTGTTCCAACAGAAGCAATGTGAAGAGTGTGAACGGGTCTGTATTGAAATTACATGAATTACGGTGCAGCGATGTTGACGGCTGCACAACGAAGAGACAGAGGACATTAACGTTGAGCTCTACGGGCAGAGGGGGGACGTGAGGAGAGGCTGTCAACAACATAACAGACACAAGACGAATGGCGTCTGGGCACATCAGCGTTTGCGAGAGCCCGCAGCTACCTCTAGATCACAACCAGTGCTTTTATTTTCTTTCAGTCACACAAACACACCACAGCCGTCCCCTCCTCCTCCTCCTCCTCCTCCTCCTCCTCCTCTCTCTTTCCCCCCCTCGCTGTCTCCTTCCCTCTGCTGCTCTTTGATCATCCCTGCCACACGAACGACAGTAGAGCGACGGGTAGAAAGTAAATAGCGTCGGCTGGGCGCTCCATCGGTCACCGTGTCCCTATTAGCCCCGCTGGCTAATCAGATCTTCTACCCAACCTTGTTTTTGGGGGGGTTTATTAGTGACATCCCTCCACGGAGCGGAGAGGAAACCGAGGATCACAGTGAAAAGCTAGAGGGAGGGAGGGAGAAAGAGGCGGAGGGAAACATGAAGAGAGAACAGTGCACCTTTTGAATATAGAGTCGGAGCGTCAGCAAACGTAGCTGGAAGGAAACGTCAGTGTTTTAGACTTAGATCAGAATCAGAATCAGAATCAGAAGTATTTTATTGCCAAGTAGGTTTACACCTACAAGGAATTTGCTCTGGTAATTGGTGCTTACAATTAATATAGTAACATAAAAACGCAATAAATACAACATACATAGGAAAGCAATGAAAAATAGAAAACCAGTATATATTTACTCACTGTTTACTTCTTATTTACTCACTTTTTCCAATATCTATACAAAGTAACATTTATTTCGACATAAACATTTCTGAATAAAAATATATAAAAGATAAAAGATGTAAAAAGTGATATGCAAAATACAAAACAGTAACAGTGTCCGATTGCAATATGCAATGTAATGCAGTTTAGTATAATATGATGTAATGTGTTAATTTAACACATCCTAAAGGTGTGGGGGCGGAATAAAAGTCTGAGTCAGGTGGGGGTCCCGGGCCTTGTTTATGATCACTGCACGTGTGGAACAATACAAATTAATATGATGCTGGTAGCCGTCACTACTGCTCATAGAGTTTCTAGCCTGGGTGCAGGGATTTACACCCATTGAGCCACAGAGCATGAAGCTGAGTTCACGCCATTTTCAGCCTGTTTTGCCAGTAGCCAATGTTTTTTTGGCGACTCAGCAACAAGTCGACGATTGGGGCCCGATTGGTGGTCGCCAATCGTTATGTGTGAACTCTTCAAAGAGCGAATAGAGTGGTTCGCTGATTAAACTTCCAGCCCGTGGCAACTCTAGCCACTTTCGACCAATCGGAGCTGATAGTGGGTGAAGGTATATGTTGTGGTCAGGTGCCCCCCAGATTTTTTTTACACGGCATGTTTGAAATCGGGGAAATCAAGCAGTAACCACAAGTGTGATGGACCGGGTAACACAGACCCAGTGCAGCTCGGGTCGGGTTCGGACAGAAGAAGTCATAATGCATGTGAGTCGAGGAGGATGTAGTGTAGTGTGAACTCGGCACCTGCAGGTCTGTCTTACAGTTCATTTCAAATGTGTGTGCTGGCCGGTCTAGTTTTTTGTGTAAGTCAGAAAACCATATCTTTATGGGCATGGCACCGGGGGGGCTATCGCGTTGAAACAGGAGAGGGGGGCCTTTCCCAAACACACAGTAAAATCCCCATCAAGCTGTCATCATCATATTCATTACACTTGTGGAAAATAGCGACAGAAAAAATGGCATCGGAAATAAGTGTGGTTTGTAAAAGGATTTGTTTGTTTTTATGTTGGATAAAACATTTACTTCTCCCAGCAACCGTCTCTGCAGCTTCCATGTGGAAAGGAAATGGCATCGGTGCGTCACCCATTATTGATCAGTAGTAGAGGGGAAAATAAAGGGAGCGCAGTATCAGGCTGGATGAATGAATGGATGGATGAAGCAGAGTCCGTCTAGCAGGCTGATGAAAAACAGCCCAGCACAACAAGAGTAAACAAACAGGAGTCCATGAGGTTTTGTGTGCGGACACGACACCGAGGTCAGAGACAGACGATGAGTCACGGACAGGAGGAGAAACAAACAGGGATCAAATGCACGGCCCGAGTGTTTAATCAGCCGTGTGCCGTGCTAAGTGGCTGCATCCTATCTTTTTAATCTGGGAAATTTCTGAGAGGAGCAGCCAGGATTGCGTACACAAGCGTTCTTTGTGTGTGTGTTTGTCTTCCCTCACATTCCCATCGTGCCTTTTGCTGTGCACCGCTGCACTTAGCCGGCTCTGTTTGTTAAACCTGAGAGAAACGCTGACGCATCCACGCGTTATTTGGACTCCGTTGAGCTTTGTGTTTTCTTTTAGCCAAAGCGTCGCCTTGTGACTGTCGCTGGAATCATCTTCACATAGATGAGTCTGAACCGAGGAGGACGGTCACACGTATGCAAATGTTTCGGTGATGCACCCCCGGCTCCCGTTCAATTCCAATCTGTGTGGGCGAGGGGGCGAATGTAGCAGTTGCTTCCTGTGGCGAGGCAAATTGCAGTGTGCCTTCGTGTGGCGTTCAACTCGGGTGACGTAAATGTGACCATTCTCCTAGACTGTATTTAAAGATGGACGATACGAAAGCTCCCGAAAAGTGAGGCCAAAGCGGCTAGATTGCCTCCTGGTGGCTTCCTGCAGTACATGTCATAAACCCTGCCTCCTCCATGTTAGCGGATGGGACAAGGGGCTGTTTGAAATCTGAAAAAAAAAAAATCTTAAAGATGGTTACAAGACTCAAATGTATTTCCAAATTGCTATTTTAGTAATTGTGTTATTTGATGCTGTAAAAACAGGATGAAATATAATTGGATTGGTCGAGCTGGTGTATCGACACTGCCTCAATACTTTGGCTCCGCCCCCTGATAGATACTGAGCTCCAAAAGACACCATCGGAGTAAAATGGCAGCGTTCATATGTTTTGGATTCATTTCTGGATAACGGGAGTTAGTCGAGATGCATTGTCCATCTCTGTTTACAGTCTGTGGTCTGTACTCTAAATGTATGATTTTGTAGATTATAGAATCAAACAAAAGACTTAAGGGTGTTTGATCAAATCAATAATAGATTTATAACCTTCCATGCAGCATGGATATGTATACACATGCACACAGACCTTCACACACACACTGGTGAGTAAACAGCAGCATCTCATGGCTACCACTTAGCTTTGTCACTCTCCTAAGGGCGAGAGTGGCACGGCATTGAATTATTATTTTTTTTTTCCCGCCGCTAATTCCTTTCTGCCCGAGGATTATTGCGTAGCGATGTGTGCGGAGCAGAGTAAAACACAGTGGACGCATGAACGTCACCGTGTTTCATTTGTCAGCCTTGATTTGTTTGCTGTAAGTGTAATTGACTGATTCCTCTACACGGGGAACAAATGAACAAAGAATGCAATTCCTTTTCTTTTCCTTTTAATCCATCTCTCTACTGAGCCATCATTTAGTCAAGTATTCCACACCGGTGCTTGTAATCATCCTTTCTATTGCATATATTGTTTCCTTAAATGCATATCTGTCGGCAATATTACTTTATGTCACGTCTCACATGCAGTTGTGTTTGTGTATTTACAAAACAAGCAACATTATACATGTTTTTTTTTCATTTTCCTTTATCTGCCGAAGGTGATGTGTGTAATGCAATACGAGGGGGACTGTATTGCCCACTGTATTGCCTCACAGGTGTCCATGTTGGTGGGCAGATGCAGATAGCATCAGGACAAGGTAATGCACTGTTAATGGAGTGCAGATAGCCTGGAGATAAAGCAGTCACATCAGTCACTCACTTGCTGACCAGCAGGGACTCCAGGGGAAGTACATCTGTGTGTGTGTGTGTGCAAGACATATCTGCATATACCAACCCTTAGGTGGAACTAGATTGAAGGAATAGATGCAATTCAAGAGTACGGAGCGCTTATCTGTAGCTAAGCCGCTGGTACAGTGTTCTATAACTCCTCCATTCATTGACATGCACACAATCCTTTAGTTCAACTGCTGATGACTCGACTCTCTCTGCACAGCGACAACTAATCAGGCCTTTGTCGCCGCCCCTGTATTTCCTCCGCCTGGACGTGAACCCGTCTGCAGAGTGATGCTTCAAATCACTGCTGTGCCTCTGTGAATGATCCACTCGTTTAAAATTCTCTTTCAATTAATATACTTTCTTTTTTTTTAAATCACCTCCCTCTATTATCTCTGAAGATTGAATTAGTTTTTCCTATTATGTAAATCTCTCTATTTATTTCTATTCTATCCAACTCGTTTTCTTAATTGCTTTACTTGTTTAATTGAATTACATTGTATTTGTACGTCAGTCTTGTTTTTAAACTCTGCCTCTTCTCGTTGGTATGTTCAGGGGGGGGGGGGTTGAACAGGTGGGGCTGCTTTTGTTGCCTGTCCATGGGGCTTCTTCGGTACAAGCCGACTGGTGGGGGGTAAACATATAAAGAGCCACAGAGGTTGTATGCCTGGGACCCCCAGCTGGTCCTGTCATCTTTTCTCAGTGCTCTATTAAGTACTCGCATTGTGTGCATGTGCATGTGTGTGTGTGTATTGTTGTGTACTTCAGAGGGTTGTTTGGAGCACTTTGGGTCTCATTTTATTTGTATGAATAGTGCTGCATGAATAAAGTATGATTGACTGATCCATTCATGGCTCTTCGATCGTTCTGCACATGACGTTTTCACCTTTTTTCACCAACTCCTCTCCCACTCCCCTCACCGTCCAATCCAGACGGCTCCTTCCCCCTTATATCAGCTGCCCTCCACCCCCACACCTTCTCTCCCCCCCTCTCCTCCTCCAGAGACCCTGGTTTGTTAATGACTCCACTGCGGTTTGTCTCTCAGTTGGCGCTGACTGCGGTTGATTATCTCCGCATCAGCATTCAGTGGCAGAAACATCTGAGAGAGAGAGACTCTCCCCCCCTCGATGTTCAACCCCCGATGCGCAAATACCTTGTGATGTCGCGCACGTCTGAATATTAACAAGCGCTCGCGTTGCCACAGCGCGCCTCTTTTCAGGGGGGGGGGGGGGGGGAGACGGAGTGGTGAGCCCTTTCCATTCAGGAGGATGCCAGCCTTGTTTTGAATTATTGATGGCGTGTGGGATCTGCGGAGGGGCCGCGTATGAGAGCTACAAACTGTTGCCCTCTCTAGCTAGTTTCACCTGTGGTGGCGGCGGTGGTGGAGCTGTGTACCTGCCGGACAATGCGATGTGATGAATCCAAAACAAGCAGAAAATCCATTCATGTAGAAGAAAACAAAAAAGTGGCATATTTTATCATCCGCTACTGCAAGGATGAACCTTTTCAGACGTGGCGATCCCGTGAACTCGAGCGAAAGTACTAAAACCCTCTGATTACTGGTGACACGTCTGCAGGCGTTCGGATTTAACACCAACGAGTTCGAACTGAAATGGAGAACGCTGAAGGCTAACTATGAAACTCTATCAAGGCGAGATCACGGCCTCCGGAGAAGTGATGTGGTGCGTTACAGCTTACCCGAAGAGAGCGGATGAGAAGGCTGATAGAGATACAGTCTAATTGCTTGTGAAAGTCTTCCTATTAACTGGCGGAATTAAATCATGTGTGTGGGAATGGAGTGCCATCTTAACCTCTGCTAGGCTACATGGTCAGCCTTTTTTGTTCATACTGGTGGGAGAGCCGGTGATGAGTCACACACACACACACACACACACACACACACACACACACACACACACACACACACACAAACATACACACACATATACACCGCAGAAACAGTTTGATATTTTTAATGTTCAAGTCATTTTTTTATATTATTTTTATTTTTATTTTACCAAATGTTGGTACTGGAACCATTTTTGTGTGCGATTGAATGTGTTTGCATGTGTGTGTCTGATTTGTGTGTGTTAGTGTTTGTATATAGTCTGATAGGCACTCATATGCTAGAGCGCAAACAAGCGACAGGCCCCTACCTTGACCGCTGACAAGTTATAGCTGCATAGGGGCTCATAAAGAAAGATACACACACACACACACAGATAAATGCACACACACACACACACACTTAAACAAATACACAGAAGCCTACACATATTGTTCTTCGCTCTGCGCTCCTTCTTCCTCCCCCTCTCTCTCTTGACACCCATCATTTATGGGCTAATGTCTCCCCTCTACTCGGCCATCAAAATCTTGCTGCTGTATCTGTTTTTCCCTTTTTTCTTCCTGAGTCTTCTCATCTCTCCCCCCCCAACCCTCGTCTTCATCATTCCTTCTGGGTGAAATCAGCTGTATCAGCACAGTGCTTATCCTCCACCCCAAATACACACACACACACACACACACACACACACACACACACATGCATACGTACACACACTGACTGAGTTTAAAGGACAAATGACCGGCGGAAAATACATTTGAGGGGGAGGGATGGGACTGTCCCAAACAGAAATATGCTGGAAACGTTCAGATTAAATTAGTGTGTGTGTCTGTGTGTGTGTGTGTGTGTGTGTCTCTGTGACATCATGAGCATGAATCCCTGAGTAGCGTTGAGGCCTAGTGAAGGAGTTTCTCACCATGACTCATCCTCGCTCAGAGAACCCCGATGGTTAAAGTCCTTGCATGTCTCCCTCACCTCCCTGCTTTCCATACCCCGCCCTCCCTCCACCTGCTCTTCACCGCTGCCATCTCTCCTCATTACAATATCTCCAGTCCGTTCCCATGCAGCCATCTTTCTTCAAATATACTCTGCCCTCCCCCCCCCACCTGTCTGTCTCACCCCCTCTCTTGTTCCCATGGGCAGTGGTTGGATAATTGGAAGCAGAGGGTCTTCGTTGAGAAGATGCTGAGGCCAGTCAGGTGGAAAGCCCTCTTAATAGACCTTTGCTCTCTCTATACACACACACACACACACACACACATGCGCGCATACACATGCTCTTATGCAAACACTAACGCACACATACAGCATTTGCTCTTTAGTGTAGATGCAGCCGTGCACACACACCTCCACCCATTCTCCTCCTCAGAGGCCTTTGTGTCTGAGATTACTCAGCTTTCCCAAGACCACCCGACGATTACCCATAACTGTGCTATTTTTGTGTCTCTCTCTCTCTCTCTCTCTCTCTCTCTCTCTCTCTCTCTCTCTCTCTCTCTCTCTCTCTCTCTCTCTCTCTCTCTCTCTCTCTCTCTCTCTCTCTCTCTCTCTCTCTCTCTCTCTCTCTCCCCATCAGTTTACCACTTACTTGAGACACCTGCGCTGCATTGTCGCTCAGCCACAATCATATCTCGCATCTTTTTCTTGATAGCGGGCAATTCCCGAGTTGCATCCTTTTTTTTTCTTTTCTTTCTCTCGCCACAGTCTGTATCACATGACAATATTTAATCTCCCCACACATGTGAGGCCCGTTCCTTTGTGTTGTCTGGAGGTATCCGTGTTGTTCTCACCCAACTGACTCGGGGCTCGCATCTGGTTTTTTGCCAGATGATCACGAATTGGAAGTGCAGAGGATCCCTTCCTGTTTGTTTGAACCCCCCCCCCCCCCCCGTTATTCAACCACTCCATCACACCCTCTATCCACCCCGCCTTCCCCGCAGTGCATTGCTCAACCAAGATGGCTGCCTTCCAACTCAATTTGCGGTCAGCGAAGGGGCTATTTGCATGAACATGTGTCCCATCGTTTAGCTGATATCCCACCGTGACAATCTGACAGAGAGGAGTGAAATCGTGCATATATTAGAGTCCTCTTCTCTTTTTCATCCAATTCATCTTACCCACTGGTGTTTGGCTTTTTTTTTTTTATCCCTCCCCCACCTCCAATGTGATACCTAATGTGAATAAGTGAAACACTGTGGCCTCTTAACACTGAGAGATGGAAGGGAGGGGCGAGGCTGACTGTAGAGAGAGTTATTCACGGGGAGCGAGAGAATACATGTGGGAGCAGAAAATTGAAGTGGCACTTGGGAAGGGTAAATTCAAGGACGATCCAAAATTGAAGTGACCAGCATTGTCCTTTATTAGAATCTGTAAATCAAGATACTCATTCATATATATCTATGCACAGGAGAATCTGGCAACACATGAAACCTGCTGTTAAAAGCTAATAAGACAAAAGTCATTACTCAAGAGTATATAGCTTGTTTCCAACATCCTTTTAGTGCACTTGTTATAATCCCTCGGAGGCTGTTAACTTGTTACAGTGTTTTATTAAAGCATCTCCAAACTGAGGGAGTCTTTCTGGTATTACCGCAATGAATCAGAAAAACCTCACTGTAGTTTGACTCCGTGAATGTATAAGAATGATAAGGGAACTCCCCGAAATATGCCTGATCTATATATTACATATCCTCTGAAGAAATCTACATAAATGTTGAAAAAGCACCTGGATGTGCACCGAAATTGAAGGGGTTCTTTTCTGACCCATACCGCATTCTTTCACCAAGTTTCGAGATAATCCGTCTTGTAGTTTTTAGGAAATACTGTTAATTAAACAAACAAACACAGACGGAAAATGTACCTCCTCAATGGAGGTAAATATTAAATCATACATTCCAGTTTCAAACATGTGTTTGGCCATGTAAAAGCTAGCAATACATTTTAAAGTATTAATTTTCATTATTTTATTTTTACTAAAAATATAAAATCTAATATTGTATCTCGTAGCATTCAAGCTCACGTCAAAAGTTAACACTTTACACCACAAGAGGGCACTAACATGTTATCCATTATCTTTTGTATTTAATTAGTAATGCATGTCTTGTTACATATTACAGACAACAGGAATAAGTCTCATCTAGCAGCGTTGAAACTTAACTCATCTTAACTCTGAAGGACATTAGCTAAATATATAATTCGGAAATAGTATAGTGTTATTGGTGATAGTGTTAGCCTTAAACTGGGCTACCCAATGTTTAGTAAGAAGCTAACAGTACTCAAACCCTATTAGCAGGGGGGAAAATGAAATGCTAAAGTGTGACTGAAATATCCCTTATTAACAAGTAGCTTCTCATTGTTGTGTTAGACTGATAGTAACATAAGATTTTGAAATGAAAAGAAAATTGAGTATTGAAGTTGCAAAGTCGACACCCCAGCTGCAAATATCAAATATTTCCTTTTTCCATTTGATTCCACATCTGAAAACTACTAGTTGCTTATTAGAAATGTCTGTTGACTCAGAGTCTGACAGTTTTTATGTTTGTTGTTTGTTCGTCTGTGGCTTCCTTCCCGCAGTGTGTTTGTAAATCATTCTGTGGATGTATGATTGCAGTTGCTCTTTCTTCACCGAGGGAGAGAACTCTGTTGAGGTTTTCTCTCCTGTTGAGGTCCTGGCATTTTAATAATTTGTGGATGATTCAGAGCCTCGTTACACAAAGTGCTCTCCCTGAATGCCTGAGGGAACAGCTGGCCTGACGGAAGCGAGCGGGCTCCGTACCTGACCTTGCGACCAACTCGGCTGTTGATTGGACCTTTTTTTTTCCTGTCCCGACTGATCATTATTGTCCTTCTGTCCATTTGTTCTCAGGTTAACGGGGTTCCAGCTGCCTTCACCCATTGTGAGCACGGGCGCCAGGCTCACACTGTGGCTACTGTCTGACTACGCAGTCAGCGGCCAGGGATTTAAAGCCGTCTACGAAGGTAACGCAACTTCTCTTTTGTTTTCAGAAAAAAAAGTTATTATGGTTTTATTCTTTTCTTTCCTGCAGCCTGAATATGGATGTGATGAAATTAACACAAATGTCAAATTACTTGTGTGATGAGGCACAAAAGCTCCTCTTCATATTTGTGACTCATTGCCCTTGTGTCAGTAATTTTGGCAATCATTTCAAACATGATGTGATCATTCAGTCGCTCCTGTGGCTGGTTTTAAGGGAACAAGAGCAACATCTTTTAAATAAAAGGGAGAAAACAAAGAGTGAAGGATAAATAATGGTGTATAGCGTGACTCCCACTGCACAGCAAAGGTAGTTGTGTGCAGTGAACTCATTGCATCCTGAGACGATTACATTTAAAGCCAGCTAGGTTATCGTCTCTCCCTTCCCAGGCCAGGACAGGAACCTTTATCGCGGTGACGTGGAATGCTTTATGACCCGTGGCGGGATGATATTAATGATGGCACGCTTCGAGCCCACGCAGGGGGGGGGGGGGGGGGGGGAAGGCGAGCCCGATGAGTGGGGAGGGAAGGAAATACAAGCGAGCGACTAATTAGGCTAATTACCTGACAGGGGTCTGTCAGTCTTTTTGAGATATGACGAACGTGGGGATGTGGCTCGATGGAGCAACGTCAGCCGACTTGGGACGCGTAAGACCACAGTGCGTGACAAGATAAAAACCAAAAGATAGAGGAGGAAAGACACTGTTTGTTAACTCTACTGGGTGGGGGGGGGGGGGGGGCTTGTATACGTTCTGACCTTGATACAGTTGTCGGGAGCTGCAAGTATTTTTTTTATTATACATTTTCCGTAGTGTTAACGCAACATGCAGTCATACACTCCAGTCTTTGACATGCTCATACATCAATGGAGCTTAGGGAATAATGGAATCAGATTTTGTTACCGAGGAGACAGGATGAGGGATATCAAGCATGTTGAGCACCATGGTAAACGTGTGCAGAGCCATAATTACCTGTCACCCACCTCACATGACACCGGCGAGACCAACCGCAATGACCTGTGTTTCACTGGGGGAGCGAGGGGCCCCCCTGCTGTGCTGACAGGTGATACTGCACTGAGGATTATGGGAGATATGCAGAGCACAGTGTCAGTTCATGTGTAGCCGAACAGGCTCCCACCGATAGCTTTTCATTTTACACAGGATATGCACATTTATGAGTCTTAGCACTCTTTTTCCTCAATCGCCAGATAGAGCAGAACCCCAGCCATTTTCTGCTTCCCTTCATCACGCTCTGTTATATTCTATTCTCTGCCTCCTTTGAACCATTTTGACAATTTCCTCATGGCACACGTCGCTTCTTTGACTTTTCTGTGCCACTGAAATCCCACTACGCTGGAAATAGACCTGTTACATCTTCTTTCTGATTAGAATAACAAAAAGCCGAAAATCAGCAGGATGGGTAGAGCAGCATTTGGGGTATTTTCCATGCCGACCAATAGTTATTTTTTAGAAATATATCAGTAGTCATTGTCTGTGACATTTGTATATAATATTGATTAATGTCTGCAACATTTAGAGAAGAGGTTGAGGCATATTTTGTGTGTATATAAAACATCTGCACCTCCTTTCTCCCACAGAACATTATGATATCACGTGACATCAAAATGCCGCATATTTGCAAAGTCTACACTTACCCAGTCATGCACAGCAAAGGCAATCATTAATTCAATAAACTGTATTTATATAGAACCTTAATGCAGGTTAGGGCATTTCAAAATGCTTCATATAAGACTGAAAATATGATAATAAGACAGACATTCAAAAAACAAGATGAATATGATTCTAAAATGGCTGATAAAAGAGTGGAGCAAAAACTAAAGTAAGACGCTCAAAGAAAAGAAAAGAATAAAACAGAACAATGAAAATAATAGATTAAAGTGAAATAGAAGTTGAGATAGGAGGTAGAGCCAAGCGTTTCTGACAGAGGCTGAATAGAGGAGCTGCAGCTATGGGCAGAATGAGTAGAGACATCATAACATGTTAGGTCATAACCCAAATTAAAAACATGAACTTGAATATGAGCATAATAAGTCTTATTTAAAGATTTAATTAAAAATTTGCCCCATTCATTTTCACTATAAATCGTTTCTTCTTGTTTGTGTGAAAGGACAGACTCACACCTGCCCCCGGCACAAATCATTTGAAGTCCCAAATAGCTTATCAATGCGACTGAACTTCCCTGGAAGCAGAGGGACGGAGGGCAGATGTCACAGGAGTGGGCGCGCTACTTTGCGTACAGTTGGTTTGACCAGAAGCCACTGGCACAGAGCCACTGTTGTGCTTTGATCTGATTAGTTCACAGTTAGAAAAAGGATAACAATGATCAGCAGGGAACAAGTCCGAGAACAAGCAACAACCACAGATTGCACATAATCACAGATCAGGCTGTGTATCGTCTCAGGAAGTTACCGATATCTGTTGTTCCTCGGGCGATAATTTGAAATTATATCCGTGTTGAATCAGATAGACTTTGTCCTGTATTTACTCCCTCAGTCATTTCTCATGGTCGTCCATGTAGCTAGAGCTCTGCTTGCCAATGTACATTCCTCTGTCTCCACAATAGTTATATTTTTCATTTTAGCAGTTTGTTTCACTCCATTTGTGCCAAAGATACTCATACACAAATTTCTCAGCCATGCCCAGTTATTTCCATCGCTTCTAACTACAAGTTGCCCTGTTTTATAGCAATAAAATGTGATATGGAAACCTCAAGTCCATATGCATAATTGAATTCTACTGTAAATAATTTGCTTTTATTGTCTGACAGTGAGCACAGCTTATTGCTGCACGTCAATAACTCCTCCTTAGTGTAGCTATATAGTCCTTAATGGACCAAGTTGCACAATAAAAAGCTTTCTAAATTATATTTATATCAGTGCATCTTTGTTATTGCGGTAATTTCCTCTTTTTAATGCTATTTGCAGGAGATACTCTCAGTGGTCAGGTTTGTTTCTTTTTCTCCACACAAAACGGCCAAGTGGGGCGCGAAACGTTTACCTCCAAGGAAAACAAACTTTAGAATAGTGTCGATGATTCTGCTGCGTCATCAGCCTAAGTATTACATTTTCTTCTGATTCAAACTTCAGTTTGGAAATCATACATACAAGTAGGCAGCAGGCAATTCATAGGATGGATGAGCTTAGACGACAACCTCTTCAAACCAAAATGACCTAAAACCATCCCACCTAGTAACCTTCCAATCCTGCTGGCCCCTCTCAGCCATCCCCCGTCTGCCATGAGAGAAAGGGCTTCCTGTGTGCATCCTGCTGTTGCTGCTGATTTTCATATTTAAAAAATTGACACTGAATGCATCAACAAGAAGAGGAGGACAGCGCTCTTTGCCTCGCTCTCCATCTCAGTCAGATGGACCATCATGAAAAATCCTACCCTCCGTAAAGATTTTACCATCTGCGCAGATATGATCCAGCTTTATAGAATGTTGACAAGATGGGAAATATCCCTTGTATGTCTGAAGGTTGTCAGCTCTTGTTTGATCTTAAGTTGCCAACCACCAGCGGATGTTAGGGACATTTCTTCAGTCGTATACCTCGATGTTACGGGTGTTTCATCCTTGTAATCACAAGAGATGCTCCTCTGAGGAAGGCCCACCACAGGCAGATTAGACCTGGGTACCACCCACGGTGTGTGTCCCTGACATCTTGGGGCCCAGTTGGGGTCTTTCCTCCTGAACCACAGGCATTGGCTGCAGCCTTCTGGAGTCTGTCATGTTTCTTGTAAGGTCTTGTTCAGGACTCGTCTGTGGATTCTGTCATTCTCCATAAACGCTGTAGATAATCTGAGAAAGCACCGTGCACGTTCTCACAACAATCATCCAGTGCTCTACTGCAGAGGTGTCGCCCCCACCACCCCAACCGATTGGCTCCAATCACCTGGAGATACACTCCCTAGTAATATCAGAACCACCCCACTGGTACATATGAACTTATCAGTTTCTGCAAATTGGTGTGGATCCACATATTTTCATGAATATTCTGAACTTGAATTATTTATTAAGTAGTCTACAGTGGTTGCTGTAGAAATTGCCCACCCGTTAAACGCGCCTAACGGACCCGTCTGTCATTAATTGTGGGTCTTTACAGGGACAAGCTTGAAATTTAGCCTTTATTAGTCGTCCACTGTCCTATCTTTAGCTGCTGTGCCTGATCATTACATGTGAGCCCACTGCTTGGCCAAAGACAACAGCTGTTTATCTTGGCTTTGTAGAAATAGAGTGGTTGCACTAGGCTGTACTGGGGGAGGATGAATCTAGCTTTAATTAAGTGTCGGTGCAGATACATACATGCATGCGTTGTCTGTGCACCTCTCTTATTGTGCGTTTCTGAATTTGTACCCACTGGATGTCCAACCGTTTTCTCAAATAGGACACATGTCTTTTTTTCCGTCTCCCTGCCCTGGCTTCTCTCGGCACATCGGTTCGCGGTTAAACCTCCGTATTCTCCAGCCTCTCTTTATTAGGCCTGTGCTCACCATCCACCATTTTGGTGCGAGCCCCATCTCGTCTCTATTAGATATCTGTTCTTTTTCAGCCCACACTGCAATAAGCCTAAGTGCTGCATAGTCCATCTTCCCAACACACTGCGTAATGGCCGAGACCACTCTGGAATCTCTCCCCTCGCGTAGCCATGGCAACCGCCCGACTCCCTCTTTTCAGTCTTATTCTTCTCCTTCTCCTCCTCCTTGCCATCTTCTTTCGCAAACTCTTTATCCCTGTTTAATCTGTAGCTACAGAGAAGGAGTCGAACGGAGGCAAAGGGAATTAGAAACACGCGCCGAGCTTCTGAAAGAAATGTCTGCTGGGAATAGAAGTCTTACCCCTTCATGTCTTGCTGCCTTCCTTCCCTCCGTCTTTGTCCCTCTCCTTCCTTATTCCTCCTCTCCCCCCCCCTGTTCCTGCTGCACACCTCGAACCTCAACCCTCAGCGCGCCCCCCCCCCCCCATGTTCTGTTGCCTTCTCCCTAATTTTATCACTCGCTCTGCCTCTCTCCCTTGAATATTAAATCACCGCGATGATTATCAAGTCATGTGTTGCCAAGTTTCTCTTCCGTCTGTGTCTTAGTTGCATAGTCAATGTGCTTCCCAACTGGGTCAGCCGAAAGAAAAAAACACACAGCCAGCCCTGCAGCAACACTCGAGCAGTCTGCCTCCTTAGTTTCAAGTCACTGCAGGTGTCTAAAATAGGGGGAAGAAATTAGGATGTACATGTTTTTACCTTATTAGCAGCATATGTAAGTTCTGAAGACGACATGAATTATGAACGTGTCGTATTCTATGTATTCCTGGAACTGTATAATGTCGATGGGGGCTTCAAAGAGGAGCATTCGAATAGAGAATGGAAGAAAAGTCAGTCAATCGATGAATATGTGGTGAATTAGTCAGGTCACCGTTTAGTCAGCCACCTCCCAGGAACGTCGCCTTCTACTGCATCCACCGGTACCGATCTACAACAGCGTCTCATCTAATCGGCATCGACCACCGCCGCCGCCCCGCTTTCATATCGGGCACGAGAAAGAGAGAGAGAGAGAGAGAAGAGAGAGGCAGGCAGGGGCCGTGCTGATGAGGGCGATGACAGAGCAGTGAAGCATGAATGAGTCCACCGGTTAATTGAAAAATGAGCCCCCTCCCCTTAAGTCGAGGAGTTGGCCAAGCGAACGCGCAATGACAAAGGCGAGCGATCAGTATGAACCAGGTTTAAATCTGTCCTGATCTCCCTCCACAGGGACTTACACCCATTTGAACCAAGCGGGTGTATCATGGCCCCTGTTTGTGTGTTGAAGGGGTTCTATAACCCGCTGAGCGTCTAAGTGATGCTTCCCTGTTGCTGCTCGCTCTGCTAGAATTATCTGCGATTAGGAGGAATTCGCAAAAAAAGCAATTGTTTGCCAGAACGCAATTCACACAGATTGACTATTTTGCTCAGCATATTGCTTCCTCGCAATATTAGCAAGGCGGTTTGCATTTGTAGAGATTATATTTGGCTACAAACCATGCGGACTACCCACAGATTAAACGTGCCCAGTCGCCGCCAGCAGGAAATAATCATGGATGTACAAGAGAAATTAAAACATGAACGAACATGCATACAAGATGTAAACAAAGCATCATGCTATTTCGAAGATAGCACCAGGCCGGTTGAAGATTTCTAATTTCATATGTTTGTAATACATGCAAGCTCATTAAATACAGTTGAATACGAATATTGCTCCTGCACATGCATGTACCCATGCCACCATTAGTTCAATGTGAGACTGGTGCTTCCATAGAACAACAGCTGCAGGCTATTGTCATGTGTTTGCTGTTATGTCGGAAACGAGCAGAGGTTCGGCTGCAATGGGACTAAACTGAAGATGCACTTAATTTAACATAGATGAATCAAATGAGCCTTGAAAGGTTGCGAAATGGAGGTTTGGATTGGAGTAAGTTACTGCTCCTGTTTTTAATGTCGCTTTTTTATAATACATAAATAAATATTCAACTACCAATTATATTTAATTGTGTTTTAATTGGACTAATAAACCAGGTCATGCAAGTTATGGAAAGCTAGTTTTCATGGTGGCAGCAGATCGGCGTGCAGGCCTGTCTCTCAGCACACGTCGTGATATGTCACAGCAGTAAAAGCACAGATGATGATGATATTAAAATGAATGATGGGTCGGTTACATTCAGCTGCTTCCATTTCAGGCTCCAGGTATTTTGCTGGGGAAAACCGTCACATGGTCATAACTTATTGGGACCCTTAACGATTCTGTTATTCCTATGTACATGGCTACTCAAAAAATAAGTGGGACTTTATGTATTTCAATTACATATGAAGTTACATATTAAATGAAGTGAAACATACACACAAGTATAAACATTAAACACAATGTATTGAATCAAATCAGTCTCAAGTGCGGCATATGAGGGTTCATTCATACCAACACAACCTGATAGAAAAACACTTCATAAAAAATGACCTTTTACATAGAATTCATGCAATAGAGTTACATTGGAATCGAATATGTAATTGAAATACATAAAGTGTCATGATGATTTAAACATTTCAATTGCACAGAAGTAGCCACATCAGACACTATAATATATTAATGCGATGGAATCAGTTTGAAATAATATTCCCCTGACAGGGACGACACAGCAGCAGCAGGTGTCAGATCTGCATGCGGTGAACTTTGTGATTGGCTCCACTCCACGAAATTAACTGATCTTTCATACGCTGCCGTTTGAAGCTGCCTCTCCGACGGCTTGTGTCTTTCCACCGAGTGTCACTTCACCTTAAATGTCTCAGCTGCAATATCTTTGATCCGGGTCGTTGATCGAATCCAATTGTGAAACTGTTGCTGCTGGGATGTGCGTCAACCGAGCTGTGACACACCGCAGAATGTGAAGAGATGCAAAAGGAGCTGCCCCGTGTAGATGGGTGTGAATGCACTCGTGTGTGTGTGTGTGAACATAAGCATGCACATATGCACAGCAGCCTCTCCTCCGCTCTGAAAACAAGGCGCCTGATGCCTCTATGTTTTCATGCTAATCCCCCCCCCCCCCCCCCCCCGTCCTCTTACTGTCTCTCACACAGCAACAAGATTTTCAAACCGGCTTTTTCCCCATTTGCCTCAATGATTCCATTGAGTCCTAATGATGCTGGGATATAATACAAACAGTGATAATGATAATCATACTTAAACTCATTTACAATTGTGAGATAAGCGTGGCACATTAGCATGTTGCTCTGTCACGACGACTCAACCCTCTAATTACGCGGGGAGTTCAAGAGGGACACGGCAACGAGGCAATTTTCTTTTCAGCGCGATCATAAAAGCGAATCCCGATGCAAATACTGTTGACTTAGCTCCTCCGCTCATTGGCTGGTGATTTAATAGCGCCACAGGAAGCAGTGGCAATTTGGGTCGCAGCTGGGAAGCGTGTGTACGAGTTTGTTAGCGCATTGAACAGAAACCCACTGTAAGACATCGGGGGCCTTTAGAAGCCTCCAGACATGGCCACAGTTGAGTGTGTGTGATGCTACAGGCGTGTTAAGATTACTTTTTTGTTGTCTACTTCTACCTGCACTCCTTCCAGCGTTGACTCGCCCGTGCTGTTGCCAAACCGTTTTCCACACAACGTCCCTGTGTGCAGTCCCCCCCCCCCCCCGGTCGAACCAACCAGGTCCAGACCATCTTGATCTGTTATTTTTTTCTGCTTCATAGAAAAGCAAAACCCCGGCCTTGTGAAATATGTTCCTCAACTCCCTCAACAGTTGTTTTTTTTAATTTTAGAGAACTAATTCAACAGTGTAGCTTTGCAAGATTTCAATTAAACCCTCCAACAAAAACAATGTTTGCTTTGTAAACCTGATGCCGCCCTCTTTAATTTTCTCTGCGGCTTTGCTGCACGTCTTTCCGGTTCTCTACAAAACACAAGCTTCCGTAAAAAAATGTAAATGTCACTGCAGTTGCCGCAATTGATTGCACAGGACGTGACGGATTTTTTTCCGCCGAAGCCAAATTTAGACGCACACGCACACAAAACATAAAAAGACCTGGCGGTTGTTGGGGGTGTTAATTACACACCTGGCATCGCTTGAGCAGAGCGCCGTTCTAATTTTGTCACGGAGACGGTGGGTCCAATGAGGTCGCGTCACAAATGGAGAGCGGCTCAGAGCAACAATTGGCTCCTTGGTGTTATCTTGTGTGTTCACGTGGATCTCCTGCTGCAGAGGAAGCCGCTGTGACAGATACGCTAGACCAGCGGTGTCCAAACTGCGGGCCGCGTGCCATCTGCGTCCCACCATCCATTTTAAATTGGCCGACCTAAAAAAAAAAAGTGAAACTCACAATTTAGCAGCACTTACTTATAGCACTTTGTAGTTTTGCTCTATTTTTGAAGAAATTGTACTTTCTTGATTCTTTTTGTTCTGGGTTTGTACCCTTGAATGCACTTATTGTAAGTCGCTTTGGATAAAAGCGTCAGCTAAATGAAATGTAATGTGATGGACTATGGCCCACTGTATTGCAGCTGTCCTTCAGAATGCCGCCAGAATGTCAACAGTCCGCTCCAGGGCAGGGGGGGCGTGGCGGCGTGAGTGTTCCAGACCTTTGTATTTTTTTTCTATATGTGGCCCTCAGGATAAAAAGTTTTGGACACCCCTGCGCTAGACGAAGAAGAAGCCTAGAACAAGTGCTTCACATTTGAATGTTCCTCACAAACCTGAACCTAGTTTAAGTTAAACGGAAGCCCGTCTGTTGCGGCTGCGGAGTAACTGACTGTGTTTATTTGTTTTCTTGGAGAATGTCGGTGGGTCTGGCTCGTCCGTGTGAGCAGGTTGTAACTGTTGTGAGCATCTGCCATGAGAACTGGCTGCCAGCGTGTTGGACCGTTAAGTGCTTCTGACACTTAATTAATGGCTGATTGTTGACCGGCAGTTCTCCGGCAGCCTAATGAAGGCAGCCTGACTGTTTTGGAGCTTCCTCTACACACACACACACACACACACACACACACACACACACACACACGCACTAAATCATCAGGCACACTCACTTTTGCAAACACACATCTCAATGTTTTAGAAAAAAATCACATTTTAAACTACTTTCCCACAGTGCGTTTTAAGAATGATTTCACGTCTACCACTTTATCTGTTATTTTGAAGTTTGTATTTGTATATTCCAGGATTTATATACAGTATATAAAAAAAAAATTCAGGTTCTATTTCTCTACGTCTACGGATCTTGTTTTCTCCGTGGACACAGTTAAATGTTTCTGACTGAACACTCTGAATTATTTGTGCACTCGTCAGAAAGGTGACGTTCAACAGCGGCTCCGTGCACTTTACTTCAAGTGTAATCATGCGTCAGATTGTTCTTAACCTAAAACGACTGCCGGCGGTTGGAGTTAAGAGAGTTATCTAGTTGTTTAAAAAACGCTTGCAGCTGTTTCTTTCCCTGCTTCACGTTATTTTAATATTTGATTCCAGTTCCCACATCTGAGTCTTTTCGGGATTATTTTTCATATTTTCTTCATTGTGTGTTCTCTCTTTTTATAGAACTGACATGAGCTAAGAGAGCTCCTGACAGTTCCCATCGCCCCGTAAGTCACTGCCAGGCACGTCTGCTCTGCTGCAGTGCTGTGAGATGCACCATTTTTTTTTTTTTGTGGGTCTCTACCCTCCTTCCTTCTTGCCCTCTTTTTGTTTTCTGGGTGAGTGGGCGGTAAGACAGGGTCTAGTCTGTGGTCAGGACAAGTTGTTGTTTTGCTCTCCAGAGGGTGGATGGTACAGCAACACCTACACTGGGGAGCTGCACTCACACACACACACACACACACACACACACACACATGGACATACTTGCACAGTACACAGCCAAGCACACCCAGTCGCACAAGTGGTCACAGGAGTGCACCCCTCCAACATAGCACGATCTATCTGCTGCTCAGCAGAGCATGAACAGGAAGGTCATCCATCCCGGTGAACCTGGGGCTCTGGGTGAGTTTGTTTGCACGGCCTCCGCGCAGCTCAAGAAGTGTGTGCATGTGTCCATCTAAAACACCACTTCTCCATTACTGCCTGCATGGGTGGCCACATTTCTGCTCCCCACTAGGGATGAGACAGTATACAACAATCGATGTGTGGTCATCCCGTAAACATAAGCCCTGTTCCTACCTGGCGTCAGCATGTGTGCTTCTCCAGTGACCACACGGGATCCGATCTCACTTCTCTTTTCACAGAAATCATTTCTGTGTCTGGTCTGACAAGAATTAATTAGAAATCAAACAGAAAAAAAGATTGCATCTCTTGCTTTGTGTTTTCCAGACAAACCAAGTCACCTGAGGTATATGGCACACTTTTCGAAATGTTCATTCTCCATGGAGAGCCAGCTTCCACTATTTTAGAAACAGTTTAATTTGTAGGAATTCACACGTAGAGTAGGCGGTCCTCCGATGTGGCCCGGGACACATTTGAATGTAGTGACCAGATCTCAATGCGTCTCAGAGACACCTGTCCACTTAACCACTGATATGAATTTAAACACATGGTATGAACAGTGCTACTGATTATAGAGAAGAAACCGGCTGCATAATTAGTGTGTGTTGAAAAGGACGGCTCCTTGGAGGCTATACGTATCGGAATAAATTGTTTGAATATCCTCTGATCTCTGTGCAGTTGATACAACTCCACTTGCTGTTTAACAGTCTTAACAACTACATGACTGAATGAGGATAGGGGGCTATTACACAAACTTTCACTGGGAGAAACCCCTGACTGGAATGTCTGGTCCGCTCTGATTGGCTCTAGTTGCCGTTGATTCCTCTCGGTATATATGGGATATTCTAGAAATCTAGTAGTAGAGGGTGACATGTCACATTTTTGAAGAGTTCACACATTGGCTGCTGTTAATCGAACACCAATTTGACTTGACAGGGTTAAGCTCTGGTTATTATTATTATTATTATTATTATTATTAGCAATGCTGCAGCTTCTCACGTTTACCTGGTGCTGAGCTTCGTCGGAGTCGACCTCCATCCAGAATCTTTCAAGCCTGAGTCGCCTCTCTGCCTTTTTGTGTATATTGTATATTGGCAATACTTTAAATTGAAATTAAATCAAACCATGAAAACAAGAATAGTCCCGTTTAAAGGGACAACGTTACAGCTCAAGAAAACTGAATACTCCCACCCATGTTTCCTCACAAAGTGTGATGTGGGGATGTTTGACAGAGTGACTGCAGCCAGCATGGCTGTGTATGTGTGTGTTTGTGTGTGTGTCTGCAGAGTTTGTTGTGCATTCATGAGAGTGCATATGAGTGGGACCTTGTAATGTGCTGAACACATGTCGGTGGAGAAGTCGGGTAAGGGACCGTGTGACAGTGGCACGCGGTGACAGCCAGACTGAAGGGAGCGCTCGGCCAGTGGGCGGGATGCGTTGGCAGTATTGTGCGTCTGTTTGTGTGTGTGTTTTTCTAGTGCATTTCTATACTGCACATACCGGCCGCGGAGAGTTGTCTGTGTGCAGTCAGGGAGAGTGAACATTGAGGTGTTTCTCGGGTTGCCTGTCTTTGTTTGGCTTCTGTGAAAGGCCCTCTGCGCTGCCTGCTGTTTCCCCACTGACAGAATGCACACTGACAGGGCCTACCCTCACTGCATCCAAACAAAGAGAGAGGGAGACGAGTGTGGGGGGGGGCAGAGGAAAAGAGACATCAGCCGGTGGAGAGGTGGTTAGCTATAGGACGAAGTGAGGCGGAGAAGGTGGAGAGTATAGCAAGGTTAAGTTTGGCAGCTGCATTTTGATTCATTTCAAACCAACACGTTGTTCGACAGAAATGTGTTTTCATTTAGGCGATTTGTTTTTTTGTGTTAGTTTCAGTCTTGTCGTCGTCAGTGACATGATAGCGTCATCGTGCAGAATTGCCATGGTTACAGGCGTGTCTCCGTGCCCGTGTGACTGTGCTCTGCGGTCGCACACAGACAGACTCACTCCAGTAAGTCCAGTTAGCGTTTCCAAACACCACTTGTTTGAACAGAGCTGCTCTTTCTAATCTGATGGAGTTCAGTCGTTTGTGTTAACCTGGCATCGCTGCAGCTTCCTGAGCTGTTCACCGCAGAGCACTGAGTCATTCCTGGACTGGATATTCTCGCTGGTTCTCTAACGTACTGGTCATGTCCTGGGTTCAGTTTGAGAGGAGACTTCATTTTATATCATCTATACTGGGATTGTTGTCTCTAGCAGAGGATTCAGATTGGACTGACAACAGTAATCCCTGAATTCGCTCACTCCACCAAAGATGGCCGACTGAGAGTAACGTTAATGTGACCTCCACATTCACTGCACTGTATACCTTTACCGTTTTACCTCTGCCAAGGAGAAGATGTGAGAAGGATGTGGTATGGGTCAGAATGTAACCTATACCATGTTTGTTGTAGATCCAGATCAGGGGGCAGGTTTTTTTTGTTTTGTTTTTCCACTTTCTTTAACACCGGATATATTTGTTTTTTTTCAACGATTTCTCAAAGAATATTTGATGGGGACTTATAATTACGGGTGTGCAAATAATCACATTAATGAGTGACGCACAACGTTGTGCAGTGTTTCTTATTGAAGGACATTTTTTTTAAATTTTTGCTGAACAACATTGTTATCTGCTGCATCGGTACAGGACACAAAGCCTGTCAATCACTTGACCGGACCTTGGCCTGTCTAGTTCCACTCACCGAACTGAAACACGACTGAATGGTTCCTCATGATCCTCTGCTTAACTAACTGGAAGTGCTCTCACTGAAACATATACGGCAAAGTCTGTTTATGATATTTTTTTTAAGTTTACTGACTGAATATCAGAGATGAACGTTGTTTTTTTTTGTTTGACTTCCAAATGTTTTTAACTGATCTGCATTGCTCTCAAAGTTTCTGGGACTGATTCTGGGAGTTGTATCAGGTCACTAGCATTTAGTGAGACATGTAATTATAAGTCAGTGTCCCAACAGTGTTTTTTAAGAGGAAAAATAAAGTTGCATAATTTACCTGTTATAGTAGCGCAACAGGTCAGGTGGCCAAATCATATGAGACATTTTAGGGGGCAGAGGAAACAGTTTTACTAGTCAGGACATTGTGTGCTCGCACACATGCAGTTTCTGACTTAAAAAATATATTTCCATTTTTTAGTCCTAAGTGGTTCCTTAACTTTTAATCTTGTTCATGGTGTTTTTGTAGTTAAAGGGGATACCCATTTTACCACAGTTTATATGGCTCCTTGGGGTCTTAATGAAATGTCTGTAACATATTTTGGTCAAAATAGCACAAGGATCATTTAAAACAGCGCCTTTTTACCCTGTCTAAATCAGCCCTCCTCAGATTGACCTGTTTTGAGTGCCCCGCCCCCCTCGCCCCCCCTCCCTCCTTCACGAGATACAAGCACCCAGATTTTTAGCCATCCATTACCTCTGTAGAAATATGGCTACTGGAGACGAAGATACAATCTTGCAACCACTTCGTTTTGAACCAGAGTCAGGTGGGCTGAAGCCTGGCTGCGAGAGCCCCAGCTCCCCGGCGCAGCCCCACAGTGGGAGCAGTGGGAGCAGTGGGAGCAGGAGCTGGCGCAGCAGCAGCATCCTTCCACACTGTTAAGTCAACATTTAGAGGTGTCCCGGGGGTCCCTTGTTTATGCGGCCACTTAAATGTCTGACGGGTAGCAGCAGCGAGCTAACCGGGCCGGGGGAGCCCGGCTAGTGTTAGCTCGCTCGTCCAAGGCCATGTAGCGAGACTACATCTACACCTACATGGGCATGGTGTGACTATGAGTTTTTGGGACGGTAGACATACAAATTAACGTGTAGAAGTACTACAAAAGTGGAATTTTCATAATATGTCCCCTTTAAGAAAATTTACGCCCAAAGTGTACAAATTGGAAGGGAAAAACTGAAAGAGAGGCACAGTGATTTAAGTCGATGAGATCTCCCAACCGAGAGGTAATGAATGGAGCCGTTCTTCCTCCTCCCAGTTGGAGGTGCCTCATGAAAAAGGAGGTCAGAAGAACACAGGCAACTTCACATGGCACATTTGCTGCGCCGCTACGCACCGCACAGCCCTCACCCCTTCTCCGCAGCCATGCATTTTTTATTTTTCCGGGAGCTCATCTCCTTCAAAAAGCACCAAGAACCTGGAGTGCTCCCGCTCCTCTGACAGAGCACTTTGTTATTGGGTTTTGACTGCATGAAATGTCACCCCGCAACACTCCAGCCCCATTTTCTGTTTTGTTTGACTCCTCTGAAAGGTTGCCGGTGTTGTTATTCCTCCGCTGTTTATATCTGGCACCAGTCTGGCACACTAATTCCGCCACTTTATGAAAGTGTGTAATTAAGCACCTTGGTTGGCCTCCTGTAAATGTCATCTGCTCAGCCCTCTGGATGATAGACTTTGGTGTAATTAATTCCCGCCTGAGATAACCCCTCTCCCATCAGCCAGCTTGCTGTAAGTAAAGGTTAGAGTTCACCTTTTGAAAATGTGCCCCCTGTTCAATGGAGGGTGTCGGGATCAATCTAATTCTGTGTACAAAGTGCTCAGTAACCTCAACGGCAGTAAGTGAGTTAGGGATCTAAATGACATGCTTAAGTTACAGTGGAATTTAATTACTTGGGCTGGAGTTTGATGTTTTGGCTACTGGCACTGCACGAGCCAATTAAATTGAAGAAGGAGAAGTCCGGAAAAGTCACCTTGGATGTTAATAGTGGAAAAGTAGAAAGGCTCATTGTTGTTTTTGGTTGTCAGAATGATTGCTTGTCGTAAGGGAGTCCTCCTCAAACAAATACACTGTCACTTTGTATTGTCGAGAGAGGTTAAAAAATGTTGTCTATGTTTATTCTTAAAATGAAAAACAGGTTGGTTAAGCAAGAAATTCAGCTCAAGTTAAAACATCGCAGAAACAAAGTGATCGTTCAAAATGTTCTTGCCGTGGCCAAGTTGTGAACCCGTCAGTCTAAGTCTGATGTGCTGAAGTCAAATAATCAAATCATCTAAATGATCTGGTTGCTGTCCACTGCTGTAGTTGATCCAAGGGCGTAGAAGAAGACCTGTTCAGTTTGGTCCAAAACTGAAAGCAAACTGCCCCCGACCCCAATGACAGCTACAGAGCTGGTTTCCTGTTTATTCAATCTGAATTAGAATTGAACGTATTGCTTTTCCAAATCAGTATAAACTCTGCACTGCACCTTCCTGGGTCCTTTACAACAAACATGTCAAATTGTGAAGCCGATTAGATGAATGGTTTGCAAGATACGCGTTCCACAAACAGACAAAGACAGAAAGTAGATGATCCTCTCTCTCTCTCTAACCCAAACTTCCATTCTCCCGCTTCCTCTCTCACTCCTTCTGTCTTGCCCTCCCTAACAGTCATTTTGATCCTCCTCTCCCGGCCTGTATCTCTCATCAGGATTAGGCTCCTTTGCTTGTTAGCGTGCTTGCTCTCCCCCCCCCCCTCCCCCCTTTCGCTCCTACGTTTGTCTCGCCGTACAATCCCTTTTTTGTGTGGATTAGTGCCTATATTGTCCTCGGATTAGGGTGTCATTGTTTCTGAGCTGGGATGAGGTAGAGACGTGTTTCTGAATACATATGGGTGTGTGTGTCGGTGTGTGTGTCGGTGTGTGTGTACAGTATGTTCAATATCCACATTTGAGACTGAGGTGATGAATCATCTTCTCCACATAGAGCTGCACAGCACAAAGTAGAACACTGCGTAGCGCCTCTGTTTCTTACTGTATTCTGCCTTTTTTCGTGTTTATCTAATTGGCATTTGTTTCCATCGCCACCAAGTGTCGATGCAGTTCAGAGTATGTGTTGCAAAGCTGTGAGGAAAACACAGAGATAATCTGTGTCTACTCAGGTCATCGAGTGGCTGCACAGGCCTGGAGGGGAGCTGATGCGCGAGGGAATCCCAATGTGCTCGGATTGTAATGTTTTCACGTCATGTTTAGTCTCTTATCACGGATGCATAGAGAGGAAGAGGAAGAGGACGAGGGGAGTAAGAGTGTAAAGCTATTAACTAAATTAGATCAGACAACACATGCATGTGGATGCTTTTAAGAGCGGGTGCGATGTCTGTGTGCTTCAGCCTTAAGAGCCGGATGAGATGTGTGCTGCTCATCCACAATGTTATCTTCTTTAAAGGCACGTGACTGATTCAATACATTCTGATTCGGTGAAATACTCATGGCAGAGACAGCAGGCTGCATGGTAAATGCATTATGTTTGTTAGCGCTCTTAAACCTGTGCCACACAGTGTGGAGGGTGTAACGGCTGCGCTGCGGATCTGCAACGTCTCACAGGCGTCTGTTGTTCACATACAGTGCCTTGCATAAGTATTCACCCCCCTTGGACTTTTCCCCATTATGTACTGGCACTAACTGGAATTCAAATAGACTTAAATAAACTTTTTCCCGTTTGATCAACAAAACATGCATAGTACTTTGGAGGTGCAAAATAAATTTAATTGTGACACAAACAATAATGAGAACAAAAAAGTTGACATCTGTTGGGTGCATAAGTATTCACCCCCCTGTGTCAATACTTGGTAGAACCCCCTTTCGCTGCAATTACAGCTGCAAGTCTTTTGGGGTATGTCTCTACCAGCTTTGCACATCTAGAGATGGAAAGGTTTGTCCATTCTTCTTGGCAAAAAAGATGAAGCTCAGTCAGATTGGATGGAGACCGTCTGTGAACGGCAATCTTCAAGTCTTGCCATAGATTCTCTATTGGATTGAGGTCTGGGCTTTGACTGGGCCATTTTAAGACATTAACATTCTTTAATCCAAACCATTCCTTTGTAGCTCTGGCTGTATGTTTAGGGTCATTGTCCTGCTGGAAGATGAACCTCCGCCCCAGTCTCAAGTCTTTTGCAGACTGCATCAGATTTTCTTCAAGGATTTCCCTGTATTTGGCTCCATCCATCTTTCCCTCTATTCTGACCAGTTTCCCTGTACCTGCTGAAGAGAAGCATCCGCACAGCATGATGCTACCACCACCATGTTTCACTGTTGGGATGGTGTGCTCAGGGTGATGGGCAGTGTTGGGTTTTCGCCACACATAGCGTTTTGCATTGAGGCCAAAAAGTTCAATTTTGGTCTCATCTGACCAGAGCACCTTCTTCCACATGTTTGCTGTGTCTCCCACATGGCTTCTGGCAAACTCCAAACGGGATTTTTTATGGATCCCTTTCAACAATGGATTTCTTCTTGCCACTCTTCCATAAAGGCCAGATTTGTGGAGTAGACGACTAATAGTTGTCCTGTGGACAGATTCTCCCACCTCAGCTGTGGATCTCTGCAACTCCTCCAGAGTAACCATGGGCCTCCTGGTTGCTTCTCTGATTAATTTTATCCTTGTCCGACTCTTCAGTTTGGGTGGACGGCCTCCTCTTGGTAGGTTTGCGGTTGTGCCATATTCTTTCCATTTTCTTATGATGGATTTTATGGTGCTCAGAGAGATGTTCAAAGCTCTGGATATTTTTTTATAACCTAACCCTGCTTCATATTTCTCCACAACTTTATCCCTGACCTGTTTGGTGAGCTCCTTGGTCTTCATGATGCTGTTTGTTCAGTAATGATCTCCAACAAACTCTGAGTCCGTCACAGAACAGGTGTATTTATACTGAGATTAAATTGCAGACAGGTGGACCCTATTTACTAATTATGTGACTTGCAAATGTGACTTGTGAATGCAATTGGTCGCACCAGATCTTTGTTAGGGGTTTCACAGTAAAGGGGGTGAATACATATGCACTCAACACTTTTCAGATTTTTATTTGTAAATAATTGTGAAATCCATGTAATATTTCCCGCCACTTCCAAATGATGCACTATTTTGTGTTGGTCCATTACATAAACTCACGATGAAATAAATTTTAATCTGTGGTTATACCATGACAAAATGTAGAAAAGCCCAAAGGGGGTGAATACTTATGCAAGGCACTGTAGTGTGTGTCTGTCATGGAGCTGCTACGTGATGTTTCTGGTATTAGTACAACTCTATATTTGCTCTAATAAAAGAAGGCCTATGTACTCAACTCAATGCCAGTATGAAGCTGTGTATCTTTTAAGGCCTGTTTCAGACAATGGCTGCAGGTCTAAACGAGGGGTGCAGGTTACAGTAAAACAAGTTTTGTTGACGAAAACATCAATGAAAATAACAATGAAGCCGATTTAGACCCAGACTGCTTAGGTTCTGACCTGCTGACCACTGGCTTAGTTGCTGAGAGACAGTTTTGTGGAGGAGGAAGAATTTTACGGTCTTTATTGCTATTTTTTTATGTCCAGTGGAATGGCCAAAAGCCAAATGATTCGGTTAACATTGGCATTTCTGTCAGCTCCTCAGCGAGCCCTCAGCTTTTGGGTGGTTGTATTCAAACTGTGCTAAGGTCTTAGCGCGCTCGGTCGTTATGGGTTGAAGGAGGTAGAGCAGGAGGGAGGCAGAGCGAGGTCTGCATCGGTCAAGATTCACTAGAAGATCCAGGCAATGTAATATCAGACTTCTCATCTATTGTTTGTGACAGCGCGCTATTAAATGGCTTATTTACTCTTCTTATCGATCCGGAAAATGTCCAACTGTTGGGTATAAAAGTTATCCAGAGAGACGGCACACAATCGTTATAAATATCCTCACGTTTATCACGAAGCAGCCCTGGTATCTGAACCATCATTACGGTGGCCCCGGCACGAATACTACCGTCCATGATGAGATACCCAGTGACGGTTAAGAACAGTAACCAGTGCATTCCATCTCTCATCACTTTAATTGATGTCAATCAAGTGGCTCCTTCTTGTCTGCTGTGTTTAATCATTCCTCCGTTTACTAGGCCGCGGGAACGCACGGCCATTCATCAGGCCAGACTTATCGATCAGCCATTACCAATTCCCTCCACTCATCCCTTTCAGACCTTATCGACTGTCGAGTCCTCACTTGTTAGCCACCTACATGTCGGAGGTCAAATTTAAGGTCTCGTGCATTGGTTCAGGGAAGTTGTGATAGTAGATGCATTTGTTGACTTAGTCTTGTCATTGATTTTTTTGGGGATGATATTTTTAAATCTGTTAGCAGTCACAGCTACTTAAATGACCATGGCTGTTAGTTTACACATATTGAATGTGTGGAATCATGGTTCCTGACTCGATATGGGTTTGCTGATCGTCCTGGATTGGATTTTGAATAATTCAGTGTATACCGTGATAAATCACTGTGCAGAACCTTTGCAAATTGCACACATAGACTCATAAGCCAGGAGAAAATGTGCACAGAAATACACACAGACACACACACAAGTGTTTACACACAAGCACTGCATAATATCCTTCCCTCCACACAATCACATGGGTCCGCTGTGTTTGTTCTAGTTCATCTTCACTTATAGAGAATCAATATTTGCCGAAACTCCGTTGCATTTCCATTGTTTTGACGCCAGCGGTAGGGAAAGCAGCCCGAGCAGTTTCAGGTTGATTTACTTGAGAGAGGAAAGACAACGGGGAGGTGTCGAAGAATAACAAACAAGACCTGTATCTCTCACATAGAGCCACACAGACGCTGAGCTTTCTCTGTGCGCCTGACGAGCATCGCGCCGAAGCTCGCGGTGAAAACACGCCATCGCTGAAGCGTAAAGGCAAGTCACACCTGTTTGTGTTGTGTCTCGCTCTCACGTGTCATTTGCCACCGCTCCGTGCTCTATTTTAGGCCCTAATCCACAGTTGCTGTTTGTGGTAATGATGCGAGGACTGGGAACCAGCTGAGGTGTGATGTCAAAGGTAAAGGAGGCGTGGGGGATGTGTGGTGGCGACCCAGTAAGTAAAAGTGGCCCTCCCTTTCCTGTGAGCCGAACATGGCTTTCCGCTTTACATACACTGGGTATAAGCTTCTGAACAATGTGAGTGACAAAAGGATGATCGTGGGGTTTATTCATGAGCTTTATTCCAAATGCCCCTTGATTCAGCTTCAGCATGAACATGGAGCATTCTGTACCCGATGGAATGTGTGCTTGATTTTCATCTCTGCTCATTTTCTCCGGATATTGATGTGTCTGAATAATGTATTCATTCGAGTAAAGGCAGAAAAGGAACAATACAGAGAAGGAAGACAAGATGTTTACGAAACATAAACAATGTGAAATGAGGCAAAGTGTTCTTATGTTTTGAAGAAATGAGGTAAAGTAGTGCAGAGGAAAGTTTTTATCAAGAGTCAATAGTGAAGAAATTTGCTTTTGCAACAGAGATTTTGTGATTGCATGACTCACCGCATAATTTCCGTTCAATAATTGGCCAAATGTAGCTTATTATAGAATCTCAAAAGGTTGTTGATGATTGCAGGGCAATTAAGCATTCCTGCTCTTGAAATGCAACGGAAGTTAAAAATGAAAAACCAGTTGAACCACTCATATTACAGGTAGAGCAGCGCACTCAGATTGGAAATCTATGGCAAGACCAACAAATCTTTCTTAAGAGCTTCTTCACGCACCTCATTATTCCTTTCTCATCTAGTTTGTAGGTAGTGCGGGCGACCGACACTCCTGCTCCATGAGAAATAAGCTGTTATGTATTGCCAGCTGCCACACAAGCAGAATCAGGCCCTTGGTTTACAACAATGTGACCATAAGAAATGGAGATGACAGGATGATTTAAGTGGTGAAGCGGAGCGTGCAGAGCAAAGGCAGCGCTGTGAGTTCGAGTTGAGCCAAATGCAGAGCAGCATGGAGTAAAGAGGCTTCATTCTGGCACAGGATACTCGCTCTGCAGGACTAAAATACTTCTGCCTACCTTTTTGTCCAAAAAGAACACTATTACAATATGAGACAGTGTATTCTTAACATGATTTGTATGATTAATACATTTGTATTGATCGTATAAAGGGCTGTCCCGATCTTTGGAACAGAGAACTGAGCCCTTCATATTAGCAGAAATGCATATTTTTGACGTTACATTTTTTACAATACCAGCTATAATGTTGATCTTGTTCCAAACAATCCTGTTGGAATAATACAATTACAGGATCCTATTTAATTTAATCCTCCCTTCTATGTTGTAACACATGTGATTTGTCATATTGATTACTTTATCCCACCAAGTCATAAACATGACTCACTGATTACAATCAATGGTATCAAAATGCCATGACTAGTGTAATAAGCCAGTGTAGAGATGAGAAAGAAATGTGGAGAAGATTTGTAGTGGAGATATAGGCTGAAGTACACTGAGCAGCATGAGCAAAAGAGCACACAGTGCAGGAGCTGAGTAATAATGACATATTAAAGGGACTCATATTGCAGAAGTATTTCCATTTATTTTCTGATTATACACCAGGTAAAAGTAAATATATACAAACTGTGAAATATCTTAACGCTCAATCCATGTAAGTCATACGAGCCTGCGTCTAGAAACTGAGCAGTAAAACGAGCTGTTGACACTCCGAGGATTTTGTGATGTCACAACTACACAGACACCACCCGCAGCCACGCCCCCAGCACTACCCACTTTGACCATTGCTTAGCTTTTTTTGTGTGCTTTTTTACACAACAAGTGGTCATTCCATCGCTGAGCTATCTCTCTACATGACGGATAAATGTCCCTGAAGCTCAAATATCATTGAACAGCCTCCTCAAGGACGAATGTAAGAGACCGTCTCTAAAATATCGAAGCATCTGTTGGGCTCATTTCAGCACTAATTGACTGTCACTATCTGAATTAGCTGATGAGATTTACCAAGCTACAGTGGCTGTGCATCACTCAGCAATCAGATATTAAACTCTGAGACTGACATGCCATGTAATTGTTAGAACTCCAGAGAGATACATGGACGACATGATTCAACTGTATATTGAGGGTTTGGGGTATTTTTTAAATCAGGACTTTTCGAGCTGCGGTTTTAGCTTCTCACACCGAGTACTAAACGTTCTTTGAACCGCCAACGTTTACCTGAGGCTGAATTAAGCACTTACATGACTTGAGAATGTCATTTGCTTCGTACTTGTCCTACTTGAAATCTGTAAAATATAGCAACAATACAACACAACTATTGTCTTCTGATAGAGTAACTAAATTGTGTGTATTTAATATTCATGCAATACAGTACACATGGTATAATTACCAGCAGGAAATTGCCAGATGTCAATATCAAACTCAGGAACACACAGCACTGCATCACTTCTGGATAAGCTTTTGATTCCAAGACCAGTGGGTCTGGATCGAAGGAATATTTTTTGCAGGGGTTTGAAGTGTAGTGAATCTGGTAATCCCTGAAAATGATAGAGAGAGAGAGAGAGAGAGAGAGAGAGAGAGAGAGAGAGAGAGAGAGAGAGAGAGAGAGAGAGAGAGAGAGAGAGAGAGAGAGAGAGAGAGAGTCCTGATTACCCCCTGGTAAATACAAAATATACGTTAAATACATTTTGTCTATGATGGCTTCTGTCACTGTTATTTGTTCAAGTCTTGATTTTTTGTGACTTCATCTCCCGATCTCTACTGTGCACACTCAGGCTCCGAATGTGCAAGATGGCAGCATTAATATAGCCAATATATTTTGGCTCCATTTTAGGACAGTAAGAAGAAAGTGGAGACGCATTGTCCATCTTTATATATAGTCTATGCATGTGATAGAGACAACATTCACAATCATATTTAAGTAATGCAAATTCTGTGCTCGTTAAAATGTCATTGATTTCAATGAGATCTCTAAATTGACAAAACTTCAATGACAAGGTGATGGGGCATATGTATGTGTCACATAAAACAACCTGGGGGGCAGTCAATGACCTTTACACACATACACACAGACACACACATACACACACTGTTAATATATAATTAATATATATGCGTGTATTGATTTTGGTGTCGTCTGATTGTTCCTGTTTTGTTCTTTTTTTGTCATTGTGTACTTTGCTAAATTGTATTTTGATGCCTTGGCACCAACGTTTTCCATCCTGCCAATAAAGCCCCTGTTGAATTGAATTGAAAGAGAGCAAGTGAGAGGGTAAGGGGAAAAGCCAAGGTTAAGTGAAAGTATCGATCAATCTTTCCAGTGCACCTCTGCTTCATCAAGCCATCACTTCACCATTCTCTGCACAAGTCAGATAACAACAACGGATGGGAGAGAAAAGAGGACTGAAGGGCACATGTTCAGTGGGACGTCAGTCTGAAGTGGCATTTGACCTGACATGGAGGGGTCAGAAGTGTCTGTGTTACATGTAAACATATATAACCCATTAGCATGTGGGTGCAGAGTGGAAGATGACCTGGATATGCTCACATGATAACGATTCACAGATGTACTGCCTCTGTAAGCGGGAAAAATGTTTGTTTTGTCATATTCCCCACAAACCTGCATATTTACGCATCAACACTTCCCCATTCCACTAAGTCCTCTCTGGTGGGCCTTTACTGTTTCCAAGGCAACCTGCAGAGCAAGGGAGAGAGGATTGGCTGAGGGGAGAGGAATAATAAAAAAAAAACAGATAGCAGAATAGTTGGCTTCTGGTTTGTTGCTCCTACAGCGAGACCAAAGTATGGTGATGTAGGGTCGACTGCCTCTGCGTTGTACATGTGTGTCAACAGCTACTGACCCGATTACCATGTCATTCGGTGTTTGTTTATGTGTACCCCCCCCCCAAGAATATGGATGATAATATTGTTTATGATCCCGGCCTTTCCTCTAGCATCTCCATCGAGTGGTAATATTCGCTTTCAAATAATGTGTATATTAGCAAAATCGTAGAAAACATAAATAACACAGGGATACACTAATTCCGGTTTTCAAAAATATGTTACTACCTCTCTATAGGATTCAACCACTGATTAACATCACACTCATTTTTATTCAATATAGAAGATTTAAATCTCACTGAGTGTAAAATAAATATAAAAAAAATAGGTTTCTGCAAACAATGTAATTAGTTAAACTGGAGCCACATGCCCGCAGAACATTGTAATCACATCATTCTCTAAAAAATATAGTTGAATACACTGTTTATATGATGTTGTTTTGAGTAGGTGATGAATTTGTATTCATTTGTTGTTGTATTGAATAAATTGTAACTTCCTGCCATGTAAAGACATAATCTACTGAATTAGTAAAGCTTGAAACTTGAGAGCTTTTCAAGTAAACCAGTGCAGTGAGTATTCACACGGTCCTCAGTGTGGACAAACGTGTCCGTGTGCATCTGCGCACTTCAACTTGCAGCCGTGACCTTCTGGATTTCTTTGATTTTTGTTTGCAAGAGTAATGTCAGTGGAGAGATAAGCCCTGAGAGCCGGGGGGGGGGGGGATTTAGATGCTTCACCCCTGACAGAGTGAAGGCCGTACACACACGTGTCGATCTCCCCTCCCAGCTCCTCCAGTCCTGCCTCTCATCTGTCTTCTGGCTTTCCTCGAGGTCTCCCATGCACCCTGATCCCTCTTAGTTTAGTCTCATATAGAGTGAATGGCCACTGAATGGCACATTATTCTGGTTTGCAGTCATTGTCGGCAGCCATCAATTCTGTATGAGCTCTCTCTTCACACATCGCCGCCTCCCACACAGCAACTGGCCATTTTTACCGCACCTGCTATTGTGTGCATGGGAAATTAAGATATCTGGAGTTCATTCCCGTCTTTTATTTGTGTGCATTTTTTTGTGTTTGATTGTGTGTGTGACTGAGTGTGAGTGTGTGTCTTCAGAGACACAAGCCCCTTATTCTCACTCTAGAACTTTGCCTGTTGCCAAGTTAGAGACACTTTACACGCAGCTGAGCTCTAAGTCAGACAGGGATTTTTCAAAGTTGGATCTGTAGCCACAAACCATTCAGGCAGTGACTCGCTTTCCCTCAGCCTATCTGAATCTAAGGTGGCTGCGATTAGTGTCTCTCTCCACTGCCTCAAATCTGAGTTTGGAAAAATGAGCATTGCAGGAAAGTAGTGCTGCCGAAAACACAACTCAGTAACGGTGGCCCCAACCAGATGGATCCCTCCCAGCCCGACATATCCCATGATTCATTGCGCTTCTGTGACAATTTCTTCAAACAGGCAATGGAGACAAAAAGTGGGAAGACGACGGCAAAATCTGCGTCATCTGTCAGTGTCCCTCACTTCTGTTGTGATTGTGTGTCTGTTGTGTGGCTTTTTGTAGTTCCGCTGTGTCTTGTACATTTGTGTTGTAACCATTGCACTCGTGTCGTGTCAATGTGTATGTATACACCCTATACACACCATGGAAGAGATTCATTGGTGCAACAATGATGCACATCTGCAACAATTTTGTTCCAAACATGCAAACTAAAATATATCGTGAGCACAATGAGCTTCATTCTTGCTGCATTTAAAACAAGTCTGACATACATATGTATAAAGCCTATACTTATCTATTCTCTGTATTATAATGCACATATTACACCCACCCACACACGCACACACACATGCACACACACTCAGCTAAGTTCCTTTTTGCATTCCTCAGCCTCTCTAACCTAAAGTGATGGGAGTTGCCCGCCTTTGTCCGGCCCATGTGCGGGGAACAGGAAGCATTGATTGAATCCCTGCTTGACAAAGCAGAAACGGCTTATTGAGCTAATGTACCTGTGTGTTGGGATCGATTTTGCAATGTCACTTCCAAATACAGCGGGAAGACGGAGCGGAAAGCAAGAGGGATAGAAAATGAGGAGGGAATGAGAAAGGAGGATGGGAAAAAGAGTGAGGTAAGATGTTCTGAGGCCAACTTTCAATCATCCCGAAACCAGGCTGGGCGTCTTAAACTCCAGCGTTTCACAACAAACTGCGCGTCAGTCTAGGGTCATTCTGTGTCCTTGTTTCTAGGCCCAGCTGCTGCAGGATGTAGCTTCTTCCTACCGATGATAAAGCTACAACTATTTCTTTCTTTCCACCTGTCTATTTGCACCTGTTTTCTGTCTCTCTCTCTCTCTCTCTCTCTCTCTCTCTCTCTCTCTCTCTCTCTCTCTCTCTCTCTCTCTCTCTCTCTCTCTCTCTCGCCTGTACTTTAAAGTGTGAGTCAATCTTAATCACTATTCCCAGACTAAACCATCCTCCCTCCATGTATAGCTTAGTTTTTTTTAAACAAAGGCGGAGCTTTGCCTGAGAAATGATCCAGATTGAAGGAGAAACCATGTAGCTGGTAATGGGAGGGAATGCAGTTATGTGAGCTGGTTCCTCGTCTGGTCCGTGGGTTTTATTCTAAACTTCCACGGAAGCTCTCTCGACACATTTACCTGTAACTACTTTTCCTGCCGGGTTACACTGTCAATCATGTGTCTTTTCCTGCGGTTCCATACCTGGCAGACAGGGTGATTGCAGTTGTGTCAGCTGCACTGAGATAGGCCTGTCTACCCAGCTGGCTTTGTCACTTTTTTTTTGCTCTTTTACTCAGAGTATTACTTCTCACTTACTTCAGGCTGGTGCCTCACTCAGCTAAGGTCTTTGTAACTTCAGAGTTCCAATAAACAGATCTGTCGCAATGTGGGCGGACACAAACCTTGTTTTTTTGTCCCGATCCCTGAGATGACTCATTTTAGAGTCTGATTGAAATTCAGCTGTGTTGTGCAGAGTTTGTCGTGCAGTGCACAGGGGGCAGCGAGGAGCGAGCAGATATTCCTGAAATAACCATCAGCCGGTTGGATGAATTTCGACATTTAAAAAATGTATGTCGGCCATCGTCAGGCCATCCAGTTCAAGCACGGTCACAAGTTGATTCCACAAACTTGGTGCCTTTTTTAAGTAGGCTGGTGAAGCTGGAGAAAATACCTGTGTGTTTGATCTTTCCTCCTTCTCCAATCATGGGTGACATGACAGAGATACATTTTTCCTGTGTGACCTTGATGTTTTCATCGTTATCCAGTTATTAGTTGGTTTGTTTGTTAGAAAGACTAAGCAGGAACAACTGAATTGATTAGCAAGAAACCTGATTGAAGGATCGACATGGGTCAGTGAAGAACCCGACTTCACATTCTTAAACTTCACCCAATAGGACGTTTTACATTTGACCAGGGACAAGTTGATGAATCATTCCTAATTCTTTACAGAGTGCAATTTGGCTTGATTGAATTAAACAAGACTGTTGGCCAAGGTGAAGTTTTGCCCTTATAACAATGCTATTGAAAACGAATGAGAACTTCCTCGTCTTTGACAATAGTCAGACTGGTCCAGAGGGGCCAGCACATACAGTAATGCACAGTTTGAGCAGTGAGGTTGAGGCTTGAATACATGGGAATAATATATGACTTGTACCCTTCTTCAATCTCCCCAAGCACCATTTCAAGCTTCTGTGTCCATACATCTAATGAAATTGGAAGCACTTCCTGATACAAAGCCTTTCACTCATGCTAGACATTCACAATCTCTTTTATTTTGCAGCATTAGCTCTTTTTTTTCCGTCCGAGAGCTGTTTTGTGACGAATAGATTCTACAGTATAATCAGGTATGTAGCCAGTCCCCTTTGCCTCAGGAGGAGAGGATGACAAATTGAGGAGCATGGCTCGAAGACACCCAGGAAGAGAGAGCACCAGTCTTATAAGGGTTAAAGGTCATCCCAGAGGAGACGAGCTTCATACCTACTCCTTCTGTCCTGGTTTCCCCCAGTCACCGTGCAGGGATGAGGGAGGGGTGAGGAGGAAAAGGGAGGGATAGGAAGAATGCAAGCAGATGATGTAAGGGACGGATGGCGTGATGGATGGCGGGGCTCCTTGCTCTCAGTGTGTTTGTGTGTGTGTGTGTGTGTGTCGAGCTTGTGCATACGGCTCTACTGTTAGCCAGGGTGCACTGTGGAGTGGGATGCATTGATGGACGAGGAGCATCCTTTGCCGTTTCAGCAGTGGAAGAGCTCAAAGCTTCCGGGCTCCAGGGACGGGCCGTGACACACTCTCGCATCCTGGTGACTTATGGACCTGCCATGACAAACACCTAAGTGCTTCGGTTGTGGGTGGTGGGTGGGTGGGGGGGGACCCTGAAAGGACGGCACCCCTCTGTTTTAAAGCAGAACCCAATATGTGCTGCTAAGTTTCCACATTGAGGCTCTGAATCTGCTGGAATTGTGAAACAATCCCGTCGTGCGAAAGTGTGTGCAGGTGGTGGAAATGAAATGAGAGCAAAGCGCAGTCGCCTCGCAAAATGTTTTTAAATTGTTTTCTCATTATTTCTCTCAAGCTGCTCTGTGTGGGTTTTTGTGTTTCTCTCTCCACATCTTTTTCACGCTCCCTCCCTGTTTAGGGTTTAGCCGGCAGGAATAAATGGAAAAAGGTTGTGATGAATTAGTTTAAAGCACAAACAAAGGGGGAAAAAAGGGAGAAAGGTTGGTTGTTTTTATATACTGCAGCCTTGCTTTTCTCGACTTTAGCTGCCTAGCAACTCAGCAGGGCTCTTAAGCTTCAGTGTTTTTAAACAAGATACGTTACCTTTGTATATACTCCATTTTGCTTGCTAGGAAAATTATGCCTTTTTTGGTGCGAGAGCAACTCCGTGAGAACAATTTATGAATGATGAATGTCTTTATCAAATAGTGAGTTTTTTTTACTCTTGATATTCACAGGTGACACATGAATTCACATTGTGGGAATAAAGAAAGTACAGATGATGCTTAGTGACGTCAAAAAAAAAAAAAAAACGGTATTTGTCACTTCAGTGCTCCAGGCATAGCCCTGTTCTGGGGATTGCACCAGTAATGGCACTATTAGACTTAATTTACTGCCCAAACTAATAACCTGAAATGGAGGGTGTGATGGGAATATCACACGCATGCACACGCACACAAATATAAAGTACATGCACGCACACCGACACTCTGTGATGGCCCTCAATCAGCTCCAATGCAATGAAATCCGTCATCTTGCTCGCTCACTTTTTTCCCCTTGTAACTCTCACAGCCTATGCACACGGCTGCCATCTTCTTCATATTTTTTTATCCCACCACAACCCGAAATAGATCCTCTCGCGGCGGACATTTTGCCTTGTCGTAGTGCAGAACGCATAGGTGTAACTAATAGCATTAATGATGTCTCCGTTCCATTTCCCCGTGCCAGTAATCTGTGCCAGTGCGCCAGCATGTAGGATATCAGGGCGCTGGCACCGGCGCATCTCAGTGAAATGCAGCCGGTGTTAATGTGTTTTAGTTACATGTGTGTTTGACAAGTCAAAATGTCTGACTGTGAGAAAGTGCTCTATCCCTACACCCCGCTCGTTACTCAACGTGACCCTCCTTCCCCTTCGTTCTCTAGAATATTCCTCAAACTTGTTTGACACAAGTGATCCAGCTTACATGGCCACGACTGCAGGGGGGGGAGCAGTTACCTGCGTAACACCAGGGCCCCCTGCCGCCATACTGCAGCACTAAATCCGAAGTCCCGGTGGCGAGAATGCAAATCAGGCCTTGTGTATATGCTAATGTGGTGGTGATGGAAGGGAAGCTGTAACAAGGCGGCCTTGGCGGGTCAAAATAAAGGCTATGGCACAGTGGAGCCTGAAAGCGACAAGTCAGTCCGCCACCAGACCCCGGGATTAGGCGGGAGGGAGACTACCCTAGCACAAACCAGGTATTTTAAAAGGTAATTCAGCGGCGAGTCATTTGGGGCAGAATCTTCTGCGTCTGAGCAGGTGTTCCGCCTCCAGCAGGTGACGGAAAACACCTGCTGTGAAATCAATGCTCGGGATGTGGCTTGAAGAGCAACATGCAGCTGCCTTTTTCTGCCCTGAAGCGAACCGAGGCTGATTTTACCCTTTTTACAGCCTCTTAAAAGACAAAAGAAAGGAAAGGAAATGTTGCGGAGGACAACAAGGATTTGGCTGATGTGTTTTGCTGCCAGCCAACACTGCTGATACTAGATTTCTGAATATTAAGGTACTTGTATATTTTTAGTCTGGCAGTTGCTGGTCATAATGTAATTGGTTGAAAAATGCCTGTAAACATGGAAGTTTGTTTGTGTCGGTCACTGAGGGCAGCTCTGAAGTTTTGTTTTAAATTTGAGGTTGTTTAATACATGTTTTTTCATAGTGAGAGGTTAAAAGAGTTTGTATTCTGTCGATCAAGGTTACCATCTCCAACATAAGACCTACACCTTCTTTTCAATTGTCCTTTGCCAACCTCATATTGCCGGGCATGGCCGAACAGAGACAGTTGCAAGTTCATGCCCAAACTGTGATAGCGCCATTAAGGCTCCCGCTGTCTCACAGTTCTGTAACTAAGTTTACCTTTTGTGATGTTTGAAGTCGAGTCCTCAGAGGTTTTGTGTTGTGTGATGGGTGGACTGAGCACAGGCTGTGGGCAGTCTGTTTATTTACAAGCCAGTTACTTCTACAGCTCAAACTCTGGGTAAAATGACTGATCTGTATTTGTTAGACCTTGCTCTAAAGAGGCCTTAGCTTAGTGGGCAAGAAAGAGGAGGTAATTCGTTTTGTTAGGCTCTATATTAAACCTAAATTCTAAATCTACTAGTTTTGAGTCACATGTCGAAATATGAAATATGACTGCTGAAAAAGACAGTGGAATTATAGTGTCACAATTGCTTATTTATTCTTGTTTAACTTTATTTAGGTTGTCTTAGACTAGGGTTAGGGTTGTTTTTGTCAACATTTTATTTAGCTTTGGCTAAAAAATAAGCCGGCCATAAGTACATAGATTGTACATAAGAGTGTGATGGTAGGGTGCCAGTGAGCTGTGTTGCTGTACAGGAGCCACTCGGTCCTCTCTGGATCTATGCCCGATCCCCGTGGAGAGACAGAGTTTCATCCAAAGTCCAGCACATGCTCTGGCCAACTCCCCTCACCGAGTGGGTTTGGTGGGCGACTAAGCTGGATGCCAGGGTCCATGTGCGATTGAGATGCACACCTATATAGTATTTTAGCTAATTTAGGGCGGTCACCCACACTACTGCGTGTCATTGATGAGAACAGAAGCTATCATGTGTCATTTACTGGAACGTAACATCAGAAGAAAGAGAACAAGGGGAGCCAGAGATTGGCTGAACTCACTTTGAACCTGATTTGCATAATAACACACAATTAGACAATGTGCGCTCAGAACTGACCTCAGTTATTTGCATGCAAGTACAATTCAGGACAAGCACTAATAGTCAACATGGCATCCTTGAGGGTTTGAGTGAGTGCAGTGGGCTTTAAATATACAAATATACAATGTATAATAGTTTGTTTGTGTTAGTTCTTGGAATAAGTCATTTTTGGGCTAGATATAATAGAGACCATGCGTTTTGGGGCAGTTACACACTCAGTGGTCCTCAGGCGCTGTGCTTCAGCACTTGCCCTCTGGAGTGAAATAATGGATATTTCATGTAAGTGCCAAGTCGAAGCTTTAATTTGAGTAAGGTGTACATCAATACCGAGAGAACTGTGTTGGAGACCTTTGAGCACATAGCGCTTTAGCTAATTTAACAAATGCACAGGAAGTCAAATAAAGTCATCCTATTTAATAATCTGTGAAAAATTCTTGGCAGTCGACATGAAGTCTCGGATCCACAGACATCAGCATCCACTTTGTAGCTTCTTTGTTGAGGCTCTCTCAGCCTCCTTCAGCCTCATGTTGTGAGATCTCTCTGCCTTCAGTCTGTTCTTCACCAAGTGGGACACGGTTCAGTCGGACTGAGATCAGGCGACCCACTCGGGCCAGTCAAGGACTACTCCATCTCCTCTCCCTGAGAAGCTCCTCGGTTGATTTGGTTGTACATGTAGGGTCCTTGTCCTGCTGTGTCATGAAACGTCCTCCCATCAGTTTTGATGAATTTGTCTGAATCCGGGAACAGAATGATCTCTTGTACCTCGGACTGGTTCCTGCTGCTTCTGTCAGCAGTGAAACCATCGGTAAAGGCCAGTGTGCCAGTTCCTTTGGCAGCCGTACTACAAACACAAGTCACAACAGACCAACAGATGTTCCTTTTTTCTCTCCCCATTCTCTTTTTCCCATCATTTTCTTTTGAGGAGTCTTCAGAGGTAATGCTCATTAAGTCTTAAAAAAGTATTTTCTCTTTCTCCATTAATTTCTGTTATGTAATAGCCAAACATCTGATGACCTGAGAGGCCCCGCTATTTGGGCAGTGTGTTAATAGAGCTCCATCTGACACAGTTATACAATATTAATGCAAACATACTCAAATGAAAACCTGAGACTTGGCTCATATTTGAATGCAGTATACCTTGTTTTAATTTAAATTGAATGTGCTGAAGCGGAGAGCCTGAAGAACAAAAAGGGCCCAAATAGTTATGGTCTGGACTGTATGGGTTGAGCAGATGGCTCGTGTGTGTGTGAGGGGTGTGTTTCAATGTGTGTGTACTCGTATATCTGTGAGGACCATTTTCTGCATTGACCTTACAGAGTGAGGACTTTTCGCCGATCCTCACTTTTTCCAAAGCCTGTTTGAGGATTAAGATTTGCTTTTAGGATTAAGGTTAGAATTAGGTTTAGGCTGAGGTTAGGATAAGGATATATACAGGGTTTCTTTGTGATGGTTAAGAGTAAGGGGCTAGTGAATGCATTACACTGATTAGTGCCCTCGCTGAGATATAAATACAATAATGTATGCGTAGTTATGTGTCACCAGATGCTTTCTGTACTTTTCCCTCATTTTCCGGCTCTTGCCAGCACTAACGTGTCGCAGTACCACAGACCCAGGCACAAATTACCTCATTAACTGTCCTTCCCTCTTCCCCCTCCCTCCCCCTTCTCTCTAAACAGCTTTGCCCAGCTACACGTGTGGTAATCCTGGACAGCTATTCAACGGCCACCAGCAGGGGTCCACGTTCAACATCGGGGACAAAATCCGCTACAGCTGCAGCCCGGGCTACGTGCTGGAAGGTCACACCACCCTCTCCTGCCTGGCCACCTCAGCCGGTACTGCTGCCTGGGATTTCCCCCTCCCCTACTGCAGAGGTATGAAAACAGAGTCACTGGAAAACTGCCTGTTATTACAAGATTCAGGGCTTAATCTTGGAATGTGTTTGGTCCATAAGGTCAACATTGTAATTGCACTCACTGTAAATGGATGGGAAGAAACATATTTATAAGCCCCAGAATTGTCAGTCAGCTCAGAGATATCCCACAGTCGTTTAAACGTAGTCTGATAAATGTTACATAACATGTTTCTAATTATATGTTAAAATATATAAATATCACAAATAACAGTTAAAATTGTGTTGAATTTATTTTACCATCAGCTGTAAAGTCTGGGTAAACTAACAGCAGAATCCGAATCAGGGGCGGCTGTGTATATTTGGGGGTCCTGATCAAGATGGGGGAGGGGGGGGGGGGGGGGGGGGGGTGCTGAACCAGCTTTTTTTAAATACCACCTGTTATAGGTGACATATTAAAAACTAATATTTTGTCACTAAACATTCCTCCTATAGAAAATATTACTTGAATTCACTTTTTAAAATTTTGACATAATTTTGACTTGCCTGCATAATTTTTGGATCAATCAAATGTGACATCACTTCTTGCCTTTTCATACAAGTAGCAGGAATTACATTATCAAACATAATTCTGCGAAGTACAATGTATGGCTAACGTATATGTGAAACCATATACAACATGAAGTATATACTTTAGCTGATTATGTGCTAAGGGGTTGTAAAGATCTCTTAACTGGAACATGAAAGTCAATATGACATTGTATCCATCGCCTCTGGAAACCATAAAAAAAATCTATAATGTAAATGCAATCCCTGATGTTGATTTTAAAATGAAGACCAGTCAACCCATTTACAGTCTTTTATTCACGATTGATAAAACATCATATAGCGTACACACCCATTTATCTACAGTTGCCATCATGTGACCTAACAAGGTTTGCTGCGGTTACACTGATCTCTTATTTGCCATGACAGGACCGCATGTGTCCGCCCGCAGTCGGGGGCCTGTGCCAGTTGTCCTCTCCTCACCGTTAGCGAGCCCCCCTGCGGCAGCGACACCTGCCAATGTGTGTTGTCTGACTCAACATGACATAGCTTGGGAAAACAGTTCAGTGTAGGCAAAGGTGATATCATTGTGTCTCATTCACAGGTTTTCGCTTTGTGTGAAAGGGAATTTGTGCATAATTAAAAGCACGAGCGGCACACACGTGCACGTTTGAATGTCAGGGTATGTCCATTTGCTCTCTCTGTGTGTGTCCTTGTGTGTGTGTCTGTGTGCGTGTCCGAGTGGCCAATGGTTTGTGTCAGTGTGCCTGGTGAGCGGAGCGCTGAGACACCTTGCCATCTGCAACAAGGCTGGGAGTCAGGAAGCCCACATAGGAGCACACATGGCTGGGCAACATGTGCCAGCACACTCCCCTCCCACCCAATCGCATGCTGACATGTGCACATGCCTGCACTCTACAGCCAAACGTGAAATCATTATGGGTGCATTTCTTCATCTCATTCAACCCAATTGCCTACATTCCATGCACAAAAACTTTCAGGAGCTCTGTCCTGCTTCCATGTTTTCACCATAAATCACTGACTATTTGCTTTTCACGGCCCAAACTCAAGCTCTTTCATTCTCCCTTTCTTTGCCCACTTTGGCTCCTGTCTGGAAAGAAAATTGCTCATACACTTGAGGATGTGATTACACCACGTGATGTAATATAATTGGATCAGCACCAAATTGTACACACTCATAATATCAGTTGTTCATCGAGTTTCTTGAATTATACCCTGAGAAATCAAGGGAAATATTGAAAAAAGCAACGTTGAGGAAAGTGAAACAAATGCCTGGATCTGCCCCAGGGGTTCTTAAATGGGTTATCTCTTGGGTCACGACCAACCAATCAGAAAAATCTTCTTGGAAATCAGTTCAGTAGTTTTTATGTGATACTAAAAACAAACAAATAACCACAGATTAGACCACAGATTGCGTGCCAATATGTTTTTTTAAGTGTCAGTCGTGCCTGCGGTCAATTGAGGTCTGGCAGCATCCTATACAAATCAACATGCTCTTTCATAATTCATAAATGTATTGTCATTGTCCCTAAACCCACTGTATAAAAGAGCAGGACTGCCTTCTTCTTTGGGAGAATTGGCGAACATTTTGGCACATTCACGATTCTGGACCGAGGACAGGGCTTGTGTGCCAGCATTGCCAGGCCATAGATAATAACTATCTACAATATCTACAACCGACTGAACGAACCTGGAATTTGTTTTCAATGCATTCCAAAAATGAATGATTTTATAGCTTGCGAGCCTTACCCATAACTTAGTACCCATGACACTGGAATCGAAGGGGCTCCTTGCACTGACAGCCTACAGATGAACTGTGTACTCTTCAACCGTAGAACCCGTCTTAATATATGCAACTGATTGAAGAACATGCATTTTCTTTAATGCCGGGTAAACATATATCAGATTTTATAGCCTAGCATGCATTGACCCTAACTTGTTTCTCATGACACTCAGGGAATTTGAAGAGGCTCCATACCCTGTGCCAGCGTACGATTACACCATGTCCTCTTTATCAGTGGAAAGCTTCTCAATATATGTAGCTGACTGAAGAAAGTTAATTATTTAGCAATGCATGGATGTGAATGATTTTATATGTTACATGCATTGCTCATGTTTTCCCCGCTACTTGGTTCCCAAGACACTCAAAGGAATCAAAGAGGCCCCTTGCACTGACACAGAAATACACATTGATCTGTTTGAAAGTAAGAAGCTTCTTGATATATACATCTGAGTGAAGAACACAATATTTGTTCCCTGCATGGTACAGCTAATGCCTTTCTAGCTTCCATAACTTGGTTACCATCACATCAAAGGAATGTGTGGCTCCTTGCGCTAAAATGGAAAAAACAATGACATCCCAAAAAACGATGCACTGTTCAGCACCGACAACAGACTGAGGGAAGAACCCTCACATAATGAAGGGTTCAATGGTCCTTTTTGGTTTCATATGGTCAATGCTATGGCCATTGTTAGTTTTCCTTTGAGGTAGGGATCTGGCATCGGCCGGCAGCCGGCACAAAATGCAGAGAACGGAGGAGTGAGTCAAGGTGAAGGGTAGCGTTAGGAGAGTCAGATACCTCCCTTCAAGTGTGAAGGAACTGTCCCGTGTAGAATACCAATGCACTTCCTCCTCCTTTCTTCTGTCTGCCTTCCACTTCCTGTCACTCCCACTGCAACAATCACCTGTCACCCCTCTCGCCATCTCCCTCTCTCTCTCCATTGTCCAACCTCCCTCTGCACTTTCCCCTCGCCCCATCCCCGCTTGTCACCTGTCACACCCCGCCCCCCCCCCCCGTCTCCTCGCCCTTCTGCTGTGGTTTCCCTCATATTCAAGTTCACACCTCACAGGTTCCCGCTCGTCCGTACACTCCCCTGGCCTCCCTCAGGGGGGCTGCCGTGGTGACAGGTAGGACGGATGATAGACAGGGACCCGGCGCCCCCCGAGCTCCTCCTCCCCTCTTTGAAACACCCCACTAGCTGGCCACTAATGAATCCCACATCACTCCTGGTGCACACACACACACACATTCAGGGGGTGTCATTCAAAACTTACATGGACGGGTCCCTTCTGTTTATTAGCACATCCTGTAGTAGTCAAGTCTGCAATTCCACCAGAGGAATCGCAGTCCGCAGATCACATGATGCGATTTTGTAAAAAAAAAACTATAATGAACATATCAGAAACTGGGCAGGAGAATCATCCTGGCACGACATTAAATGCACGCTTCATTATTTAATGTTCTGCTGAAAATGGTCTCCAGGAGGGAAGAGTTGCTTTGATTAACAAAAAATATGAATTAATCAGAACTTAATCACCTCCCCACCATGTTGCATTGGCTTGCGTCACGCATCCTTCCCCGCTCCCTGCTGACTGTAAATGCACCATGGAGCATTTTTAAAATCCTGTGAGTGGCCCGCGGCGAAGATTTCAGACATAGCAACAATAAGCTGTTAGTCATTGTCTTGCAAGATTTTCCAACTCCGGATCTTGTAAATATGCAGTAGAGCAAAAACCCCAAAAAACTAACATAATTTGTAGCTGGAATCTTTATTTTATTTTATTTGTTTCTAGAAAGCAAACAAGGTTCCTGGCAAAACCTCCCCTAATAAAGTTCCTTCAAAGTTTAGTCTCTGTGACACAGTTCGGTTTGACTTTTCTTGCTGAATCATTTCGTCCGTGTCAGTGTTATCAGTCAGGAGCATCTCTGTCCAGACAGTGTTCTCAAAGGGGTCTAATCAGCCTTAATCATCATTTTCTCTTAATTTACATGTGTCCATATAGAATATTCTTTTTGACATTTTATACTAATGCATTTTAATAGGACAATTCTGTAAAATAAAGGCTTAAATGAAATGTTGCATAATAAATTACTGGTTTTATAACGTCACATCTTTATTTCAATCCATGGCGCTCGTGTTGCATTGAGAGCATCGTGTTGTGGGTCTTTTGTAACGTTTAAAAGGTGTGCAACACAACTCCGAGCACTCTGCTTAAATGGGGTTGCCTGCTGTTTTGTGTTAGGTTTCTTGGATGAAATGAAACACCTCTTGGTATCTTTAACACAGGAGTAGACCAGACCAGAGACAAAAGACTTCACTTTGACCGTTTCTTGGGTCAAACTTGAGCTGTTACGAAGTGCATGTGTTTATTTGCCTTTTACCACCCTCGCTGTTTCCATATTTCTCTTCACCTTCCATTACCTCTGCATCACACGTCTTTGATTATATTTGGTTTCCCTGTTTTAGTAATCCTTGCTCTCTCCTCCTTTCTCTTGCAGCAGATGATGGGTGCGGGGGCACGCTGCGAGGCCAGAGCGGGGTGATCACCACTCCCAATTATCCCACCGTGTACAACAACAACGCCGACTGTACCTGGACGGTGCTGGCGGAGCCGGGAGACACCATCGCCCTGGTGTTCTCCGACTTTCAGCTGGAGGACGATTACGACCTGCTGGAGGTCAGCGGCACAGACGGCTCCTCGCAGTGGTGAGTTTTCAGCCCGCAGCATTTGGTCTGGAGTGTGAACTGTGCTGGGGACGTGAAGGGGAAGGAATGAGGTGGTTGGAATATGATGGTGGGGGCCAGGTGTGGAAAGCAGGGTGACATCCTCTCGACTGTTGCTGTCTGTGGGGAACAGAAGAGGAATAACAACAGATCCTAACATCAGGGTCATCAGATTCTGTTCAAAGCGTTTTGTATCATGTTGTCTGTGGTTTTTCTCCGTTGAATTTGAACACTCAATCTTGGCCGTTCACTCATTCTGTCAATTGCTCAGTCTCCCACAGACACACATGCTCTCCTCTAATGATGAAGAGCTCCGATGTCCTGGCAGGTCTCTCACCATCTGCGGCAGCTCCTCCTCTCTCTGACAACTCTCTCAGCTCGGGAAGTAATTAGTGAGCTCGATTACCACTGCCAGCCACACAGTGTCGTTTTACCCACATCACACACACACACACACTTACAAACACTCTCTTGCACACTGTGGAACCCATATGGGCCCAAAAGGAAATAAGTATTCACACTTTCCGCCACACTGATATATTTGTCCTGGCACTCATCAAAACTTGCACAAACAGACGCACTCTTCCACACAATGTCTTGCCACAACTCCTCCACTCATTTAACACACATTGGGTACAAATCCAGTGCACTTCCTTTGTCTTGGATTAAAAAGTGAATAAATTGCAGGTTTAGTTTCAGGAGATTGACTGTTTGGATCAACAAGGGACAATCCAGAGCAGTGGCACTGCTATTAAACACTTGAAATGCACATAGACCTAGAAAAGAGGGGGGGAGAACTGTTGATACAGCAAACAGGCTCAGAAAGAATAGGTGAGGAGTCATCTCCCAGTGACTCAGGGAAACTCGTGTCACTTTCCCTCATTCACTCTTCGGTTAGGCGATGACACTTCCCCAGGAGAGCTTGATTGAATGACTGAGAATCGTGCTTTGTAGTCTGGTGTTGAAGTCTCTTTGAATATCTGCACGGCTGACTGAGGGTTGGACTCTCGCAGACGGCAGCTTGACTGTGCTTCTCTTGCATGTTTCACAATGTCATCAGCTTCTTGTCCCACACTTTGATTTGCTCTCTGTTGTCTTGAGGGACGCCCGGATCTCAAAAGGCGCCGTCATTTTTTGTGTTTATGTGATGTGATACCGGGGGCGCCTATGGCAGCGCACCTGCAGGGAGGTTGCACTGGCTTGAAGGAAGGGAGAAGGGCTACTGGCAAGAGCGGTGCAGCACAAGTCACAGTTGATCACGCACATTGCAAGGAAATGGCAGCACAGGGGACAGAGGGCCCGGTGCAGACGTGCTGGCTTGCTTCTATTGTTTCCTCTCTTTTCAATCATACCGGCTTTAGTTTTACCCGCACAAAGTTTGAATTCAAAAACATCTCATCCCAAAACATAAAAAACTCACCAGCCCTTTTTTTAACTCAGTCACTTAATTTCTTTAAGTAGCTGTGTATCTCTAATTTTGGAGCGAGCCGGGAGCAGTTGGGATGGACGAACGAGACGACCGGGTCAGAGAGTGAGAAAGAGCATGGCACCGGAGGAGAGGAGCGGAGAGGAGTGCAGGACCTTTGGAAAAGAGGATGGACATGAAAGTGGAGAATTGTGTAGATGGGGTGGAGGGTTTACGGCTCTCCGACCGGGGGATAATTAGAGAGGTCAGGTGGAGCGCTATGATGGTGCTGACCTAAAGCTCACATCCTCTCTGTGAACGGCTGTGAGCCCTCCCCACTGTGGCGCTTGAGGATTATTCTCTCCCTCCTTCTCTCACCGTATAATTGGACTGGTCTCACAGGTTTACCATAGATTGAATATGAAGAGGGAGGAGGCATCGCTGTATCTTCCCACTATCCAGCAATTAAGCTACAATGTTCTGGATACAAACGCCACCATCTTGCACATTTGGAGTCTCAGACTGCAAAGTAGCTATCATTGGATGGAACCTTGGCAGCGAGGTACTGTCGACGCATTCCACCAATCAAAAGTCAGTCTCAGCTGTCCATTGTGATATGTAACCCCATTTCTATTACTTATTATCAAATAACCAATACAAATCAAGCTTTCTCGAAAAAAATTATAAATTGGACTTACATTGGTGTGACAAGAACATTCAAATTTAAAAGAAACCACTTTTGAGATTTTATATTTTGGTCAAAATCGTTACCATTAACATGGAGGAGGCAGGTCTTATGCCCCGTGCTGCAGCCAGCCACTAAAGCCTCGGCAGTCATGTCGTCTATCTCTTTGAACAGTTTATGGTTTGTACAAGGATAAGTTATATATTTGATAGGATTTCATCTTGTCAGGTTTGCTGTTAAATGTGACTTTGACCTTTCATTCAAATCATCTTCTTAAACGTGATTGTACATGGAATCTTTTTTTGTCAGAGAATGCATGTGACTTCCACCTGGCTTTTTGAAAGCATCCCACCATCCAACTGGTTAGTCTTACATCAATCAGTGGGGGAGTTCTAGGTGTAGTAATGACTGAACAGACAGGTTGAATGTTCCAGTAGAAGAAGGGAGGCCAAGGGTCAGGGTCAAAGCCGCGTGTTGCTGATCGATCCACAACAGCTCAAGAGAGAGTGGGCTTCCTGACACTCCTGCTGTGTCTGGGTCCGTGCTTTGATCGGAGGAAAATGAAGCAGAATAAACACCATCAATCACCATCACCAGCCTCACCCCTTTTGCATAAGTGAACCTGATCTCGCTCACTTGGGCGCTTGTTTACCGTGCCAGCCGGCGATTTGATTGGCGGCCCTGCAGCGTTGGCATTCTGAGAAGGCAGCGGGGGAAAGAGACAGCCTCGCAGGCCGACTTCAGGAACCGAGTTGTGCATGTGTATTGAATGTGGCAGTGGGATGAGCTGGTGAAAACAGCGACTGAATTCCACCTCCACTCTGCATTACCCTGACAGGACGTCTTCGGCGCCGCTCGCCCAGGGGAACATATTACTCTGCGATTACACTGTTTGTATCCTCATTGATTTTCTTCCCCATCACCATCCACTTTGAGGCAATGTAAATAACGCCCGACGCTCACCAATTGCCAGATGCTCGTTCGCCTGCTCGCTGCTAAGTGGAACTCACAGCTATTTGACTTGTATTTTCTTTGGCGCAGAATTGTTTTTGCACATCCCCGTCATCCATTTTCATCCACCAGCAGCACTCCCTCGAGATGATGAAAGGAACTCCCGCAGCACCTTGGATACTGCAAATAGAAAGTATAAAGTGTCGGAGTCTGTAGTTGAAAGCACTCTGAATATTGGCATTACTCCCTCGGTTGAAACAAAAAAAAAAACCCCCAAAAAATTGCGTTCTGTTGTGAAAAAAATCCCACGTCACAGTTCAGTGATCGCACCATTTTACAGAAAGTGTTCCAAAAACAAAACTTGTGTCTTTGCTTTTCGTTCCAGTAACTTTTACCAACTCTATTTCCTGTGAGTGTTTTCCTTTCCCTCATCTTTTTTTGTTCCTCCTTGCATCTATCGCTGACAACAGAAGGCCCCGCTGGGTAAAATGCAACTTATTTCTTCATGTTCTGGAGATCTGAGAATCCAATGATCTGTGATCTCTGTAGGTAGTTTCCAATCCGCTCCCCTCTCTCTTTTAACCGTGCACCCACTGGACCCGAGATACTGACACTTGGCAAACATATAGATTATCTCTGCTGCGCTGATACGTGTCATCTTGTCCCAAGCCATGGAGGGTGGGTGTGTGTGTGTGTGTGTGTGTGTGTGTGTGTGTGTTTGTGTGTGAGAGAGATAAAGAGTTGTTGGAGCAGAGTACAGAACACTGGATATATATTGATTGGCTGTTAGGTTGACTCACCTGAGAGTGAGCCAATTGTCTTCGGAGCAGCTTTTTAAGTCCAGGGGCTGTTTTCTCTCTCTTCCGATGGGACTAACATCACTATGAGTAGGTTTCATTTTTTCTGCGGATAAATGCCTCAACTTTTGTTTTTGTGTTTCCAAAGAGTCTGGTCTAGATTTTAGTTTTTTAGTTTTTTCTTTCACAATTTTGCCACATGAGATCCAAGTTTGGGTTTGACTGCAGCTTAAAAATCACTTTCAATTTGCCTTAGGTGACCCATTTTCAGATTTGCGGGCAAATGTATGTATCACAGCTGTTCACAATGGGGGGGTAACACATTCATTCCATACTCTCTCCCAGCGGGACTCCACGATGAGCCATTGGCTGCCAATCACACACTTTCCCATTATGAAACACATCTTATGACAAATGTGTTCCTGGCAGCACAACAATCGGCGGCTATCCACCCATCCACCCGCTCGAAAACATTGTTTAATGTATGTTCAGCCACTAAGGCGGTTATGTGAATACAGAGCATTGGCAGAGGAAACTTAGCATTGATGTGTTTGCAAACAGTTCCTGTGTGATAGTTGAGTGAGCGCATATTCTCTGCCAGAATGCTGAATTCATTTCTTTTATTTACTTTTATTTATTTCTTATACTGCAGCCTGTTTCTCACAACTCAGACCGGCGGAGTAAAGGAAGTGTTTCGCTCTGCAGCTTTTCCGGTAATTCACTGCAACATCATCAGTCGGGTCACGTCTAGGAGCCTCTGACTCTGGCAATTCTCTCCTTCTCACTCTCTTTCTCTTTCGGAGGCTCTGTCTCTCGCCCTCTCTCTCCCCCTCCCAGCTCGATGGGCGTCATAAAGCCTCTGAGTGGGTAGTTTGATCTGATTGTCTAATGAAAGTCTACAGTCCTTCATTATACATTCCGAAGCCATTTACTGTAAGTGGGGCTCTCATCATAAAACCAACATGCAATTCGTCCCAAAACAAAAGCAAACTACGGAGGATGAATCGCGTGCGCCGAGTTCGGCAAAGTCTTCCCTGATTTCGGAGAGACGCACCACCAAGGTGTTCGTGCAGAGCATGTCAGGAGATTTGCTTTTGATTTGTGGATTCACAAACAGTCACGGAGGACCCACGTATTCCCCTAGCATTGCATGTCTGCTGCACTGGGGATGATGTGCATGTCTAAAAGCTCCCAACTGCACTTCTCCCAACTTAACAATGCAGCGGGCTCACGGGAGAGATAAACTTTGGGTTCGAGATGGAAATGTTTCACGGCTGATGTGAGGGATGTTGGTGGAGCCCTGACGCACGTCACAGTTCATCACGTCAAACACAACATAACAGAGGAGGCCCCAGATCGTGTCGTATCGCGCTGCATCGAGATTCTCGTCCTTTTCTCTCCCACTCTCCCGACTCATCTATGACTAAAGCATGATGCAGCTTTCAGAGCTTTAGCAGAACCTGAGGAGTCACCATCGTCTTTTTGTGTTTATTTTGTTTTCTATCTGTTTTTAATAAAAATCGCCAATGTTTTTGTGAGTTAAACACAATTAAATCATAATTACAATTCCAATGGGAACCTACAGTAGAGCTTTTTGCACCATTGTACTTTTTTTAACTGTGCCCATATATGATTTCATATTCCATTAATATATAGCTTCATTGATTCATTTATGGTGTTATTAGTCACACAGTATGTTGGATTTCCTGCCAAACAGATAAACAGTGTATATTTATATATATATATATACACATTCATATGTACATTTATAGCCTATATGTTGGAAGGAGTAATGACTTAACCTGAGGAATGAATTTGTTTACTACACCTGAATATCGGATGCTCATCTATAAAACAACAAGTTTAGGCATTTTAACTTTATTTTGACCAATTCTTCAAAACATCAGCTCTGCTGTCTTCTTAGATTTTTTTCTCATCCTTCTCCACTTTCTTTTCCTGCTTTGTCAGCTTTATTCATCCAAAACCATAGTTTGCCTTATTGGCCTGTGCCCGACTGGTGGATCGATAGCTGTCGCTGCCGCTCTCTTGCCGCCACGTCCCCCCCCCCCAAAGTATGTTTGTCTGAGTCAGGATTTATTAACAACAGCACTCGGTTGAAGACTCATTCTGCAACGTGCCATCGATCAAAAACTGCAGCCATGATGAACTTTGCACCACCCGCCTAGAAATGCTCCGGCGGAACATTATCTCCAACACCTGGTGCTGTGCCGCAGATTGGCTCACCGCAGCACTCTGCACTTTGTTACTCGCTCTGTCACATTGCTCAAGCTGAGAGCGGCAGACGAGAAGGGGATTTGGAGTTTAGAGAGCAAGGTTAGCAGAAACGGGTCAAAGCTTACCCACGTGGTGTATCTACCTCAGTGTAGCGACTTTTTTGGTCATATTGTCAAAATGATTCCGCAGATTCATCCTTGTCTTGAGGATTAATTATCATTGATTGCCCCTGATTGTCTGTGTTGTGGTAAGAAACAGCAGGCGGGGCAATTTACTCTGCAATATTTAGTGTTACCCATAAACCGGCTCCCCCGGGGCAGGCAGCCTGGATAGGGATGTGACTGTGTCTAGCCATGTGTTACCTCCCCCGCGATCCCACTGAGACCAGAGAACACGCAGAGGTTAGAGGTAATGGGCCAGATCAGTGTGCGCTGACTGGGTGTCTCTTTAGTTGTGTTTACTAAGCACTGCACCACTGGGATCCAATCTGTCGCTTTTTAACAGTCCCACAGATTCACTAATAGCTTTTGATTTGTACACAGAGACAGATTTGAAGCCCTGCACGTTGGCGCCCGGGTTCTGCAAACGGCTATGCTGAGATGCACCGTTTCTCAAGCTAAAAGTGGCATCTTGTGACATCTTGCATATCAGATTTGCAAATCTCATATTTGTGGCTGTATAAAATAATATTATTTGAGAAATATCCTCTTATTCAAGTTTTTTCACTGTTCTCTCTGTATCTGTAATCCCCCATACGCTTATATCTGCCCTTTAGGACATTGGATCACAGGGCCTGTTTATCCGCTAACAAAACAGTGTCATCTGTCTTGTGTCTTGTGTTATTTGATTAATCATGTTAGGATATGACACGTGGAACTGTTCAAACTGAAAGTCTCAAGGGTCAACCCACTCAAAACCCCAATTAATCTCCTGTTCCCGGCATCTTTCATCATCTGTCACTTTTAAGAAACCGGTTGTTGTCCCGGTTCCGCTGACGTTTCATCCCGCTGTTTACTTTGATCCCTTGATTCACTTCCTGGTCCAAGTGCTGCTAACCTAATGAAGAAGGGCTCGCTTCAGAGGTTTATTTATAATGGCGTGATCAAAAGAAAAATAATGGCCGCGTTGGAAATTGTGTTTCAGCTCCTTGCAACATCCCTTGTTTCCTGCAACATTGTCGTGCCTTTAATTTTTACATGACTGCGAGGGTACGTCACACCACTCGATTAATCAATCACAGTAATTAGCCGAGATGGATTAATAGGAAAAGGAAGGGATGAGAGGGGGAGAGGCTTAGGAGGAAAAGGAACACGCACTCGGTGGTCGGTTGCAGAGGACACTGGCTATACGGCAATTAGATTGTAAAAGCAGGGCAGGGAGGACAAGTACACACAGCTCTTTAATGCCAAGTCACTGCTTTACATCCGCTTGTGTTATTGGATGTGTGTGTGGTTGTACGCACACACACACACACACATTGCTCTTGAGGAGGTTCTCTAGGAGTGAAATGAAAAATCCAACAGGTCCTTTAAAGCAGGATACCATACTGACTAATGGCACCTGTCCTCGACTAAAACCTTTTAACGGAAAGAGAGCAGAGGCTTTGTGGTTTATTCGGGATGTGTTATGTCGGAGTGACCCACAGTTTTTAGCCACATTTCTCCCTCGCAGACGACTTTCGGAAGTTGGCAACAATAGCAAAAGAGACAAATCGGGATTGGATCGCCAATTTGTGAACTCTTCAATGGAAGGTCGCCAGGACATCGCCTTGACTGTACATTTCAAGCAGGCTTAATATATCTAAACAAATAATCTGCAGTACTACAGCCTATTTAAGTCCATGTTGCCTTTGTGTGAGGTACCTAAGAAATGTATTTAATAGTAGGCAAAAAAATGTTGTGTTCTCAGGATCAAATGTAGTTGTGCGACTGGTCATGGGTTGCACCTGTTGATACAAACTCTCGCTCACACAAAGCCAAGTCGCGTCGTGTCAACTGTTGAGTGATCCCACGTCTTTCAAAGTTGTGTCATCTGAACTCTGCATTACAATGTGCTTCACCTGCCACCGAGATGTGGACTGAAGCTTTAACATTTGAAATGGAAAGGAGATAAATCATTTCATTTGATAACACCATTTTATAGAGACAAATAGAAGACAAACTGACTTTTAAAGGTGAACCCTCGCTGGCAGTTTGGCCGTGCTGCAGTAACAGCAGAACATCTTGTCCCTGAGTGTCCCCTGGGTGGACGGGGATGTCACAGTCTGATCTGGGTCACTGCTCAACCACAACACTTCCCTGCTCTCTGTCTGCAACCTCCTCTTTTCTTATTCTTCTTTCACACGGCAACTTCAAAATAAGGGCATGAACCACGCCACATACGCAGCCTTCACTTTGAAAATGCCGCCGTCTTGATTGGTAACTTAATGTGACAACATCACCCAAGGGCGTCCGATGATACCCCCTTCGTTCCAATGCAAATCAGCCTGCTTTTGTTCTCTCAAACGCCGCTGTGCTGATACCAGTGGAGTGATACCCCTGGCAGAATGAAACAGTCTGATTATTTTTAAACTAAAGAGAACTCACAGTGACGTCGGTCCGCACACGAATCAGCCATCACACACGTGCCCTTGGTCCTGAAGGCTGAGTCATCGTGGCCCCTCGAGAGCACAGACACTTGATGCAGGCGATAGAAGCGATAGCGTCTGTCTCACTCTCACCTTTGAGGACACATCACTCACACAGCGGGGCTCCTCCTCTAAACGCTGAACATCCCAGAGACGGTGTTGTAGTTTCGGATCACAATTGGGCTGCGGTATTACAAGAAAAAAAGAGGGATCAAGAGAGAAAGAAGGGGAAATTAAGCTGGGATGTGTGTGCTGGTCTGATTTGTGATATATCTTAATCTTCTTTGGAGCAGCCGGACATGTACAGTGTGTGCGTGTGTTTTCTTCTGTGATTGGGTTTGTGTATTTGAAGAGTGTTGGTTCACTGCCCCTCCTCTGCCTATTTATCAGACTGAGGTTGCCTTTTTTTTTGTGTGAGGTGACACTCGGCCGACCTGAATATATTTACAGAGGAACCTTTATGAACTCGGGTGAACGTGGCTCGACCGGAGATTAGAGACTGGACGGCGGCGTGCCTCCATAAAAACCCTTCCCAACCGCATCAATAAACAAGGTGGAGGGAAAGGGAGACGGGCAATGGCGTCGATTACCGTGAAAAAAAGCCTGAGCTGCACTTTGGATAGAAGTGCTGTCAGTGTCGTCGTTTAAACTTGTTTCAGCTGGTTTGTACAGTTATTAGTAAGTTATTCTGTACAAACAACATAATAACTCGTGAGCATGAATGATCATCTTGGAGCATACAATCAAAATATATGAATGCAAACAAATAATTAAGAAAAACGTTAATTCATTACATGTTCATGGAAATAATGCCACAAATCATAATAACCTATAATAACTGTAAAACATAATAATACATTATAGGTAAAATGTCATTACATTAAGCGTTCTGCTTTTATTGCATTGCATGTTGGATAGTGAATTATGATTTAATTGCATTTTTATTACATAATTAGTTAGGGTTTTTTTTTCACTATGAATTTATACGCAGGTGATTTTGTTGCTTTGTGAGAGACTCATGAATTCAATTCACTATTTTTATTATGTTTTAGAAAATCCAATCATCCTTTATGGAAATACAACAGGCTTTTCTTGAGGGGTTAAAGTCAAAGCTGAAGTTATACAGTGGTTGTGTGATCCATTAGCCCCCCCCTCCACCTCTGTAAGTGGGTCCTTGCTCGGTAGGAGATTTTTGGATAGCACCAGAGAGGTGTCGGCATCGTATTGATCTCTCAGCACTGCAATCTTTCTTAATCCCACTTTCTCCACTGACAGAATGAGACAGAGGCAAAGACAGAGGAAAATACTTTTATCTCGACAAAGCTTTAACGCGTCTGCTGTGACGGGACCTAGTCAGCTCACCAGAGAGCACTGACATCCTAACTGCTGCATTTGTGTTTAAACATGCTTGAACTCTGCTACACACAGATAGATAAATGGATGGACAGATTACTTTATTGATCCTCAGAGGAAAATTAAGTTGTTATAGCACCCAGGTATATCAAAATGCATTAAATGCAATGTAAAAATACTAAAATACTAAACCTGTTTTATTTTGAAAACTCTCGGGCTGTGTTATAGTCTGCAGCGGCCATAAACGGAGATGTATGCAAACAAGCACTGAGAAACCGCTTGCTGATTGGTTGCTCCGGGATCACACTCTAACCTTTGCTGATTCTTTACTCTCGTATCACATGACCTTCTGCTGGAGGAAAAGAAGCAGTACTAGCCTTGATCACCTGTGTACAAACCAACATGGATACTCAATTACTAACCCTGTTGTGTTTGCTAACAGCTGTTGTGCACTTCATTTCTGCATTTAACAATTATACAACTATTAACATTTCTTTACATGAGCTATTATTCGAGCAATTAGCAACTGTTTTGCAACTAAGAAGCAAAAAGGCCAGTGCTTGCCCAGTGTAGATGAGCAGTCACATCATATACGTTTACAGGTGTTTTAGTATGGACGGGGACTAAAACTGAAATTGCTAAACTAAATTGCTTGTGTGGATAGAAATAATGTTGCTTAGAAAAGGCTGTTTGTAAACAAAAACATAGAAGTATGGATATAGCCTTAAACACTGTGATTTTTCTGTAAATCCTAAATGTTTTTGAACATAAATTATGAATAGAGTAAGTGGACACACATGTATTTCACACACATGATAAAACATGCAGTTCACTCGAGCATATAACACAGGCTATCATCGCCCCTCTAGCAACAGGTGCTATATATATATGTGCGCTACTGACATCACACCCATGTCTGAGACACAGACGCTTCCTGCTCGCCACCCTTCCTGTTTTTTTAATTAGATGGTCTGATTAGAGAACATTGACAAGAAGGGGAGGACGGATGGTGAGGAGAATACAAAAATAATTAAAAATAGGGATTAGTCTGGTCTGGGGCTCATGCAGACAGAATTAACGGCCGGGGCCGCCTGCCTCTATCACTCGCAGATCAGTGTTGCTAATATCACGGTGTTATTAGCTTCACTATCCCCCCCCCACACCCAACTGTGTGATAACGGGGGATTACGGACGGTGCTGTGGCCAGTGAACCGGGAAAAAAACGGTGCGAATTGTCTTAGCATGGCTAATTAGTGCGCTGTTTGCACGGATGAAATGAATCAGGGATGAAGCTGTTTCCTTGACGGAGGGCCAGGATCGGAGGCTGTGTTGTTGCTCGACACAAGGATACATGTACATAAGCTGTTGTCTCGCCGTCTTTTGTGTGGCCATAAATAAACAGCAACAGGGCATTAAATCAGATTATGTCCCCGGTCAGTGTGGTGGAGGGAGCAGGGCAGTCATGTCCGCAGGCCAGTGTGGGGATCCTCGCCCCCTGTCTGTTTGCTCACACTGCTCTGTCATGTTAATTACTGCTGCCGACATGCCCTGGGTGCAGGATGCTGCATAATGGAGTGCTGTGTGCGATCTGTGGGTCCGCATGGCTGGCAACTTGTATTGAGTGTGTTTGAGTTGCACTGCCGTGTCCGATGTTGGAGCCAGATGCCTCCTAACAAATGGCACCCTCATATTTTGCAGATGCAGGAGTAAGAGTGAGGTTTCATGAAAGTGTAACTGACCAGAATCTATTTGCTTCGAAGTCCCTTTCCAACTGGTCAAAACCTGCCAACATCTGTCTATTGTTTGCAATGGGAATTGAGATAATCCAATGTTTTACTTCTAGGTTGAATGATGCCTATGCCTAGATTATAATTATGTCTATTTGATTAAATCAGGTTAAACTCATATATATAAATACATTAATCCCACAAGTTAACTTGTAATCAAATCAGTCAAGTTGTTATAAAGTTACATGGAAATAAGAGATGCAGTTAAAGTCCATAAAGTCATTTTAGGCATTGTTACTTTTTGAGTGTAGACATGAGTTTTTAACGTCTCCGGCTCCGGTGGGCATTGACGGTAACATGACACCTGGGAGAACGTGTTCATTTCTTCTTCTGCTTCTTTGTTTTGTCAGTCTAGACACTGCTCATTTTCTCAACAACTTAATGATGCACATTGACCTTCCAAGCGATGACACAAAAACAGCCATGGATGTTTGTGTACTTGTTTTTCAAATCTTGGGAACAATGAGGCACAGCGTTGTCTCTCTTCCTATTGTGCATAATGCAAAACGCTATCAAGACTTCTCAGTTTCTGGCACATTTAACATAGTTGAACATGACAGAACTCACATTACTTTAGCTGGTTCCATGTGTTAAAAAAACCTGTGTATATCTTCTAATTTTGGTGCACAAGAGGTATTATATTTCACAGTCATTATGTGCTGTTGATCCCATTTCTTTGCATTCTTTTCTTAGTTTTGTCCTCTTTTTTAAAATCCTTTATGAATTGCAATTCTCTGTTTTTACAAGCAAACCTTGATGATGAAGTGGGCTTATTAGCGGCAAAGCATACTTAATGTATTGCATGTAGGACAAGGATTTCTCTTGAAAATATACGATTGGCTGATTCTTATGCTTTAAAAAAAACTGCTTTTGTGAAATTACTGGGTCAGTGGCGTTGGTTCTCTTGGATTATGTCTATTGTATCCATAATTAGCTCCTGTAATGTAGAAACGTTTTGATCCCTTCATATGGTTATGAATTCTCTTTGCAGTGTAAATTAAAATGCGATCCGAACCTAAGTGCCTCTTCCCCGATAAGATCAGTCAGTATTTTATGGGAAAAATATGTTTCTGGATAACCTTTGACTGAGAGAGCTGCTGTTTTTTCTCCCTCTCTCTCTCTCTCTCTCTCCCTCTCTCTCTCTCTCGCTCTCTCTCTCTCTTTCTCCCTTTCTTTCTATCTTTCTTTCCCCTTTGTCGCCTCTACTCAAAAATGCCTGATCCTGTTAGAAGCTTTTACTTTGAAGGGGTGCTTTTTACGTTTGGCATTGGAGGTGGAGGCATATTGTATTTACCTCTTTAATGTGCTATAAATAGCCCTATCGAGGCGAGGCAGATAAATGGTATTGCCGGGGGATTATTCTACCGTCCCTTCCCTCGGTGTGGAAGCCATGGGGATGGCGGTGGAGACTTGTCTATAGGTTACACCGCAGCTAATACATTTTGTGCCTCTTTGCCATCCTTCCTTTTTCTCATGCAGCTCACTGACACAATGACGTTCCCTCCTCTTATACCTTTCTTCGCCTGCACTTCACAGCTCACACCATCCGCATCTTTTTTTCATCTCCACCCTTCATGTAACGCCTCGCATCACAGAGCCCACTCTGCATTGTCCCGCTCTAAGCCTTGTCATTGTGTTCATCTGTCCATTAAAAGCTTCTAAAATCGGTTTCTTTCACTCTTTATCTCACTATACACTCACATAAGTGCTCTTAGTGTAAGTTGCTTTCCAAAAAAGTGTCAGCTAAATGAAATGTATCGTAGTGTAATGTTATACGGACTGAAAACTATTTCATACACAAATACACAAAAGCTATTTTACAAAGTCTAAGGTTAAACCATAATTCTATTTTCTCATTCCTTTTTTGTATTATTTCACTTCAACAAATTATGTTTACTTATGTACAGATTTCATCCTTTTCGTTTCTTTTACATTTTTTAATCTCTTAAACTCTGCTTTTAGATTTTTAATAGATTTTCCTTTAAATTTCCTCTCCATGTTGTTTTAAATATCCCTGCACTGCACCTTGACTCTACTTCTGTGATAGGTGCTTCATAAATATATCTGTTTTGCCTATTGTGCTCTGTCAGGTTGTCTGGGAAACTGTCCCCTTTGTCTTCCATAGAAAAATATGCATTTCTGACAGATCTATGAATACCAGATTTTATTTTGAAACATTATTAATCTTGAAGGGAGATGAAGTTTTACCGCTGATGTGGAATAAACAGATCGTTGCCGCTGCAGTGATCCATTTTTTCTAGGTAATTTCAGGACATCGACAATTCATTTCCAATTATCGATTTCTGAGGAAAATAAATTGAAAACTTTTTTCCCCAAAATTGAACTAGAGTTGTTTCACATTAACAACACATTTAAAAAAGGGGGCCTTCTAGGTGACACATTTTGCTGTGTTCCTCTCTCGCTTCAGTGACTCCTCATGTTTCCCTCCTTCCTGCCCCTGTGCCATGTTCTTGATTCCAACCCTTGGCCCGGTTGCGGCTCAGGAAGCCCCACAGCAGATTAGCTCAGGCTTTAGCCGTGGCCCCGACATCAAAGGTGCGAAGGGAAGAGGAGGGAAACGGCAGCGGAGCAGAGACGTGGGACAACAAACGCTGGCACCCGATGTGAGAGGTTTGGGGGGGGGGGGGTGGTGGAGCGAAGGCTGAGCAAGAGATGCGGAGGATGGAGGGTTCAGAGAACAGCAGGGCGACCGAAACCGAGAGTCTGCTGAGCATCAGTAAAAAAAGTTATGTGTCCGGGGTATTCAGATCACACCAAGGTCAAACGGTGTTTGCGCAGCGTCATTCCGTGATTTATTTTCCTGCAGCAGCCACATCCCATCGATCTCCCTCATCTAATAACGAGGAAGGAAAATTGGACGATTACGAGAACGATGTTAAGAGTTTATTTTGTAAACCCTCTCATGTAAAGCCGTGGTGAAACCAAACCATTGTTTATTACGAGGAGAATCCAAGCAGAGTCCATTAATTATTAACATTTAACAATTCTACCGAGAGCTTGTGGGCTGTACAATGTGGAAAATAAATAGGAGATGTATATTACTCCCCCGGGCCGAGCAATAGATGTTCCATTTCAGAGTTAAACTGGATTAGAGATGGTGAAACATTAATGATCCTTTGGGTAAATCTGATCATTTTAGAAGGAAAAACACGCGTTTGTAATTAATTAGAAACTAAAGAGTAAAACATTTTTAAAATATCGTATCTGAAGTCTACTTTACTGTCTTGAAATATACAATATATTGATTATATGGATTTATCTGCATCATAAACTGTCATCAAGAGGAAAAACTTCCACTATAGTCTCAGCATGCAAGAGCTTTAAATTATGCACAATGCATCATTTAGCTGCAGTAGTGTTAACTTATTTGCTTGTATCCCTTTGTTTTGATTCATTCAAACTATTGCATTCACTTATGCAGTAAGATTAAACACATAATCTGCTTTAAAGTTTGACTTTGATAATGTCATATTATGATAATGAGTGTATCTACTAAAATTAAACATTTAACAATGTAAATGTTTAGAAAAAAAGTAAAAGGCTGATAATACATATTAAACTAACATTTACCCTTTATTATAAACTAACGCGTTTAACAGATTTCAGAGTACGACTCCATTTCCATCACATGTTTGGTGTCGCCTCAGGAGGTAGAGCGGGTCGTCCACTATCCAGAAGGTTGGCAGCTCGATCTCTGTCTCCCCCATTCCACATACTGTGCTTGGAAAAAAATTCTGACCGGTCAGTATGTGATCGATGTGCGATAGAGAAAGTGCTGCACATAGATACACTGTTTGTATACTACACTATACTATGTGTATACAGCGTGTGAATACAGTGTGAATGGCAAACTGTACCGCAAAGAGCTTTGAGTGGTGATCAAGCCTAGAAAAGCTCGATATATATACAGATCATTTATCATATTTCCAAATGACAGTTAAACAGTAATTTATTTTGAAGCTCCAAACACATAAATCATGTTTGTTTATCTCTGCTGTCCAATGAGCTCTACTTTATCATATTTTCGGGCTCATGACCTCTTATAACCTCACTCAACCACTGCCTGCACGTGGCAAACTGCAACCTAAGCTATATGGCACTACGGTCCGCTTTAAGTGACTTAGTTTGATTTATTTTCTCAGACAGAGATAGAAAATTGTTCACTAGAAGGCAACTTTTGAAAATGGAGAACACAGGCATAGTAACAGGCAACTTTTTAACAAAAAAGAACAAAGGCATAATAGCAGGCATTACCATTTATTTCACATCTCTTTTCAAAACCCCCAAGGGTTTCTGACTCAAGTACATCTATCTGTCTCAAATAAAGTTTTTATTTCTCTTTTTTTAATGTTACTTCTTGCGGGCAATGTTCCCGAAATCAGCATTTGGCAAAGTAGGATGGAAAATAAAGAGGAGCCGGCAGCTCGCTCACTTAATCATCTGCCTTGGCGTTTAAAAGCCTGGGCTTGTGGTTCATTTCCACAATAAAGTGTGAACCAATGTAATAGCTGGTTTAACTCCTGGCCACTTGTTGCTGGTGAGGGCCCCGTAGAGCTTGATCCTCACTGCTCTGTTTGGAAGAACGATGGGGAGGGGGGGGGGGGAAGAGAAGACTTTATTATAACTTGCCACTGGTTACGGGGGAGTGGATGATAGTCACTCATAGCAGTCACCCTTCCCTGAGGCAACACTCTCTCTGCCAACCCAGGCGTGTGTTCACAGAAGTGCTGAGTTTGAGGCTAATTATCAAGCACACACTGCTGCTCAGGGAGCTCCTTGGCAGATCCCAGGACACAGGAAGTGTGAAGATTAAGTCGCACACATACACATGCGTGCACCTACCCACAGCTACACCCACACATGGGATGTATTTCTTGTTGGGGAGATGTTCGGGTGCTCACGGGCATAACTTTAAAGTCACGCCATTTCTTTAACTGTGGCTAATTGAGTCCGTTGGGATTCTTTGTCTTGATTTACTTTCTTTCTATGAAGCAAATAAATCGGGAAAGTGGAGGGAAGGCAGCTCTGCATGCATGTGTCTTATTTAATACATACAATATACACGTATGTGTCTTATATAGTGTTGTTTCCACGTTCTCTCTCCACTCCAGTCAACGGGAAATGCACTGCACTTCTTATTTCCTACACGATAAATGATCATATTTCTCTGAAACAGTCTGGCATTGGCAAATGGATATCATTGATTTTATTTCTAACCTGAGAACTCAAACTAAAGTCCCGCTGTTAGAATACAGTGTGTGTCAGTGGTGGTTAATGATGTGCTCTGGGTATTCCTTCTGGGATGTCATATCATTTAGAGATGTAACATTTGTCTTTCTTAGACGCCGCAGCGACTGGTGTTTTGCTCAGAATGATGAAATACCTTTTGATTACCTCTGTTCAAACAAATGGGCCGGGCGCTGGCATATTTATTTTGGCTGTATACATCGTTTATAGACAGCCTGTGTTCCTCGTTTGGCGTCCTCACAGTGTAACAACAAATTTTTAATAAGGAAACTTGAGGGTTAAACAGTAGAAGAATAGTCAAAATGAGTGGCAAGTAATTGTCATCACCGTGGCTTTAAAGAAGAATTCTCTCTTTCGACGCTTCATTTTCAAACCTAAAATGCTTCTATTCTCTTGCGTGTGAAGCTCTATGGTATTGGTCAGTCTGAAACATAATTTATCTGTACACCTTCTTCTTAAGTGCATTGATTTTTTCAAAAGCCAAAGTCGGTGGCTTTGGCTCGGTGACCTTTCTGTGCATCACATTTACTCAATACCGGAGTTCTTGTGCTAACTACAGGAAAAGGCAAAGCAACACACATTCATCAGACAAAATATCACTGCAATTCCATATATGCCACGTATCCCAATGTAGATAGGCTGGAGAATGCAATTGTTGATCATTATTGTCTGGTGACTTTGACCGATTTCACTCCAGGAATGCAGCGAGCAGCTGGGCCACACCTCAGGGCCTTGTCCCTCAGACTCAGGAAAGCGACATACAGTACAACATGACGTGTGACTGCGGTTCCACAGGCTCTCTGCCTGTCAGGGAAAGACTGATGCTGATTGACAGCTAACACAAGGTCTCTGTCGCAGCGACTGTAATCACTTTCACCATGGCAGAGCTGAGGCATACTCGCTCTTTGATGCCTTGAAGGCCCGGAGCTACCGAATGTATGAGAGATATTTTTAACCGTAATGCAGTCGTGATATAGAGCAGCTCAAGTGCAAGCCGTAGCAATTACTGGATCTGTCTATGGTTGTTGTTTTTCTTGCAGTGTGTGGCACTTTATGCACAAGACTGCTGTGTCTTTAAAGTCAGATTTTCTAAATAGATATTTATATTACTAATATATATTTTTACTGTGTTAACCAACACAGTGCATGGACATAGACATGGCTGCTATTAGACTGAGGTATGTCTGCTTAGAATGTTGCTGCTTTGCCAAGGTTGGTAAAACAGTTTGGACGTTTTAATAGGCCAAAAAGGCAGGTATAAGATTACTTACAATGCTGCCGATGGTCGATCGGACTGTGACAGACTGTCGATGTGTTTGTCTGTGAGAGAGATCAACAGTAGTTAGAATGCAACAGTCTAGACCTTTGTCAAACGGGCTGCATGTGAAAACGCAAATGAGCGATGCAGTTGCCCCTGACATGTTCGGACCCTTTCTCGCCAGCCCCCTAGTGAAGTATATGTGAGTCCATTTGAGCATACAGCAGGAAAGTATCTTGATGACGTAACACGTGAGATAGGCAAAGAATGCAAATAGCCCATGGATGAGATAGATGAGTCATACAAGCGGAGAACGGCGACAAAGACGACATCTTGAAAAGACAACACGATTTTTTGTGTTGTTGTGAACAACAACAACAGCTTTGGTAATTAATGTCTCCCATTAATTACCAATGCAGGTTTCCAACCGAAGAAGAAAATCTGGGAAAATCCGGTCCGGACATTTTCTTGAGTTAAGCCGTTCAAATGGAACACAGCAGGAGATTGTCAGACATGTCAAATCAAATCAAAGTTTGTGACAATAAACCAACACAAATCAAATCAAAGATTGTGACAATAAACTTTGATTTGATTTCTTTTGACATGTCTGACAATCTCCTGCTGTGTTCCATTTGAACGGCTTAACTCAAGAAAATGTCCGGACCAGATTTTCTCAGATTTTCTTCTTCAGTTGGAAACCTGCGTTGGTAATTAATGGGCAACAATGCGTTAACACACATAGCATGGGATCATGATACTCATCACCCAAATACGCAGTGCATTTTAACTGTGTATGGTTGTTTACTGTGTATGGTGATCACTGGTACTATAAGACACCATGCACTACCTGGGCCTTCACATACGATGCTCATCAGTGCTTTACAATAGCTCCCCCGCTGGTTTTAAAAGAGCTGGAGGGAAGAATAATACAAGTAGTTATTGACCTCGCTTTGCCTTTGCTTTCCCTCGACTCTCTGGTGTCAAGTGACAGGGGAATAGACGAGTAGAGGTTCTGTAGACGTCAGCTGGTTCATTTACCACATACTAATGACTTGATACTGTGAAAATAAATTGCGATAATGAGAATCAGGTACATTATACAGCAAGCTTTTTGCCGTGTGAGTCACACAGTAAACGCTGATGGATACACAATTTGCGAGTTAAATAATGTTATATATTATATCTGTGTCTCTAATTCAAAATGAGTGAATTATTTGTATTTGCTGAATTATGGGCAGAAGACTGATTTGGTTTCTCTCTGCGCCACTCCATCCACGCATCCACCCCCACAACCTATTTCATTTCTCTTAAGTGCTTCCCGCTTATGGCTCTAATATTAATGAGAGAGAAATTAACAACAGTGCCAATGGTGCTGCCATTGTCATGCCATTAGGCTGCTCCCGTCCCAATTAAGTGATGCTACTGCTGTCAGTCTCATTACCGATGCTTTACCAATTTTAAATTTTGAAGTTGGAATGAATATCAATTACCGTGCGCTTTGAGCTGAGCTATTTCGAGCTGGGGGGGGCTAATAGCGTTTGTTTGTTTGGCGGAGGAGCGCTGTGTGACGACCCCCAGCACTAGACACAGTGATGAAGGCGAGTGGGGGTGTGCACAGCGAGCAGACAGCTGTCACCAGACAACCACAGCTGCACCTGTGCATGTACGCAGATGTGTAACATTGTTGATTCTGTGCATGTCTACGCACAGGTTGATGCCTTTGGTCTGTCGACTGCCGCACTTATTCATTTAGCTAGTGAGTTCAGATTTTGCCATTTGTTGCGTCCACACCAAATGCCGCCTCACCTTTCCTGAGGAGGAACACACACTAGAGTCTGGATATTTAACGTTGTGCAGAAGAGGTCAGGCATCAGCGCGGTGTGTGAGCATTGTTCAAACACAAGGGTTTCTGAGGGCCAGGGAAGGTTGATGTGGGTTGCTCAGATTGCTCAAAGCACCTCTCGTCTACATTTGAGCAGCTGCTCTTGTTGCACTTTTCAACATCCTGCTATTTCCACGGGTTAAGGTCCTTTGGTCCTGTGCCAGGATTCTGCCATATTGTCGGTTTAAATTTGAACGATCTGATAGAGTTTTGAGCGTCGAATCTTAACAACCACAGAGCAATAGCATGGCTGTAGATGTATGAATACAACCATAGGGGACCAAATGTATGATACTAACCAAAAGTTTCAAAGAGACGCAGTTTGGATTTCCTTATGACAAGTTGTGCTTGGACTTGGAGACAGTTATAAGTCCACAGTTTACGACTTAGGAGAGCCTGAGTAAATAATGTGTTTTTCTGTCATTTGAATGTTTCAAGTTAACGTGAGGCTTCACATGCAGCGGCGATTAAATTAGGCATTTCTTGTTTTAATGGGCCATGAAATGAGCCGCAGCCGCATCCATCCATAGCTGTTCAGTTAAGTAAAAGCTAGATACTGAGTCGTTGTATTGCCTGCCAGCGCCATTCCCTCTTTGCAACAGTTTCAATGACGTGCCATGAATCTTGGGGTCAGTTGGGCATGGATGGATCACCCGTTCAAAGGATGCAGCCCCTGCATGCATACTCAGCTTATGATTTTAGTATCTTAACACATTGCACTTGAGCATTTGGTTCATTATGCTAATTTGTTCTTGTGTAATAAGTTGTTTGCTTTTCGTATCAGTTCTGGTGTTGAACATGTCATAGTTGGACTGACCAACATAAATTCAGATCACACACCGGAGAGCTGCATCCCCCATCTCCTGTCTTATCATTTCTCATCCCTCCCACCACACCCAGTCCCCCCCCATCCCTTGTTCTGCTTGGCATCCTCACACCTGACTGGCAGACATGCTGCTGATGAATGTGTTCATAATCACCATGGGGACAGAGCGGGGTGATTAATACTACTCATTTAACATAGTTAGAACCTCCACTGAGTGTTTCTCTGAGTGTGTTTATACATCTCATTCGCCCAGGATTGCTTTGTGTTATTTTGTGAATTACTGCAAGTGCACGGTGTGTGTTTGTGTACACATGCGCTGATCATTGTGTGTCAGTGCTGTACATGTCAATGGGATGATTTATGTGCATCCACTGTTCCAACTAGAGGGTAATTGTTGTGAAATGAAGGCATGTTTACACCTTTTCTGGGTGTCATTGTATCCGCAGCCTTTATGGTTGAAGATGGTTTTGAAGGGTGAGCGGGCGAAGCTCCATTTCATTGCCTTTAAAGTCTCCACGGAGATTGGCAGACGCCCCTGAATTGACAGATCCTTTGGGACAGAACAGTAGAGCACTTGTGTGTTGGCTGTGGCACCTTTATGTCTATATAGTGGCCTACACAGTACATTAATATGACAGAATCTCCAGGGTTTTGCAGTGTAGTCAGTGGCCACCCAGCCTAACGACATGGGCTATTAAGGCTTCATTAATCCAAACGGTGAGGAAGTGAGGCTGCGGATAATGTGTCTCTCTTCAAAATGCAACCACTGCAATGTCCTCCATGGACCTAGATTTTGTCTTTATTTCCCAAAGAACAGTGTGGCCTAGTCAGTGACAGGCAGTGAGCATTTGGTTTTCCTCTGAGATTGGGAATCCGCAGCATTTAAGTACAGGCACAGTGCATGTATCACACATACATGGCACGGGCGGTAATTATCCTTTTTCGTCATCGCAATAATCTTCATCATCACCAACAGACTTTTAAACCAGTGTAAAAGAAGCCTTATTAAAAGTCTAAAACAAGCCCACAGAGAAAACAGCTGAAGGGACGCAGTCACTTACAATATGTGCATTATTATTATCTTTACACTAGTTTTAAACAGAACTGATTACAGGCAGGAGACATGAAGCCTTTTTTTTTTTTTAATGACCCACTGTTCTGCACATAAGATCTGCTTTCCTGCCCTGTACATAAATTAAAAAAGATTGATCGGATAATTATGTTTTCTTTAGCTTTTTATTTGACGAGTGCGGAGATCCTGCATGTGAAGAGGACTCTAACACCACTTGTGTGTTTGCATGCATTCGTTGCCTCGTGATAATTTGCTTACAGCTTTCATAATCTCTTTGTGTTTACCTCTTGGAAACTGTGTGTCTACTATGTAGTCAAGTGCTGTGAGTTTATCTCTGAGTATGTAATTAGCTTTAGAAAAATTTGACTGACAGTGAAAGACTGCATTTATTGAATTTGCCACATGTTTCTGCTTTTAAATGGCACCACCATCCTCAGTTGAAGTGCAATCACAGTATTTTCATTTTCACCCTGAATAGTTAAGGTTGAAAACATGAATGAGAAAATGCTACAATATGTTTTCTAGCAATTATATTCCCTTGCATGGTGTTCATGTGAACTCCGGCAGTTTCTATCCTCTAACAAACACCTGCAATGAGCAGCGGCAGTGCATATATCACGGAGGAGGTGAGGTGGGGCAGGGTGAAAGGTCAGCGCTGACTCAAGAGGAAGCAGATGGAGAGTTCTCTTTTAATTGGATGGTAGTTTTGCAACAAATCGGTCACGGTCATGGGTAATGTGGAAGAGATAGCTCTTCTCCTCCACCTCCAGGCTTTTCTATCCTCACTCTTCTCGCCTCATCACGGTGCTTTCCCTTTCCACTTTACTTGATTGATGACTTTGATATTTACCTGCGATCTTCCCCCCTCAAAAAGCACAAACACTTGATAGAGATGAATACATTTAAAAGCTGAATGAGTAGTTATCTATAAAAGAAGGAAGTAACATCCGTCCAGAGTGATCTGTCGTCCTGTTTTTGTCTCATGCGTTATTGGATCTCACACATTTGTGATTTCTGATGGTGAAGACCAAAAGCATTAGGTGTCTAGACCACCTCCCAACGTGGTTTGAGTGATCTGCTCTCAGGACTCAGTTGTGTGCCATCCACCTGAGCTTAGCGCTGCCCACTTGTGATTGGATCGCTCAGAACCAAACAGGGTCTCTGGGATCAGTTCAGTTCAGGCTCTACTGGACAGGTTGAATATAATGAGAGACAATTGGTTCCACCTCCAAGCATGTCCCCTACACCTCAAACAGTTGTCTATGCTTGTCTTAAACAATGGCGTCATTAAAGCTCAAATCGCGGTCACCAATAGTTGTTTGAGTATTTTGATTCCACCATCACAGTCTTGGCAGTGCCACCCATCTAGATTCAGGTTTTGGAGTCGGTTCAACTGTCCAATATGTTCACAGGCAGAGAGTCAGTGGTTCAATTCCCGGCTCCTCCAGTCCACATTGCTGTCCCAAGTGTCCCTGGGCAAGACACACAACCCTAATTTGCCTGGGATGGTTGTAACAGTATTGTGAGAATGATTCCCATATAAATGAATATACATAATGAAACTTGCAGAGTAAAGCACTAGAAGCTATACAAACGCAGTCCATTTGCCATTTAATCTAACTTCGACAACCTGTCTTCTCATTGTCCATGTAAATATTGATTAGGAAATATGATTCTTTCCCTAAACCGTTTATAGCCCATAAATAAACGACAAAACAGCCTGTTACATTCTCAGGCTCATCTTTCCTCGCTCTGACTCTCATGTTTGAGACAGAAAAAAAGACGAGAGCATTGAGGATGGCATCCATTTGCATCGCATATTGTCCCAGAAGTAGGATGAAGCAGCGGAGTAAGACCGAGGGAGGGATTACAGTGAGTGATGGCACAAGACAGAGAACAAATCCTAATCTCCCCCCCCCAAAAAAACAAGAGTAACAGTCGAACAAAAGGCCATTTAACAAAACAGTGGGATAAAAGCCCTATCCTTTTTCTTTCTGCATCATTCCAGTTCATGTATTTGGATTCATTTTTGAATGGTTGCACAAAAGAATGGCTTTGTCAGCGACCCTCGCACTAATTAAACAAAAACAAATGCACGGAGCTCCTGGGGTGGGTGAGAGAATGCGGAGGGTGGACAGCTTGCACGGAGGAAGAGCCACTGAAAGTCTGAGTGAATTTTATATATATTTTATATATATATTTTTCTCGTTGCTCTTGGTGCCTGGATGACTCATTCCCTACGTCCCCTGGAAGCTACTCATCTCCTGCTTGTTCATACCCCCTCTCCTCCTCCCACCTCCCGCCCACATTCCTCTGCGCTGGAATTCTCACAACTCGCATCAATCCTCACAACCCGAGTGAGATGCTGCAGTGATCTCAGAGATCATGAAAAACTGACGTTGTACACTAAAGAGAAAACACAAGGGAGAAAGATGTGCCCTGTAATACAGCCGGGCTTTGAGTGAGTAATACCACAAGGGACTGAGGGGTCTGGCTGAGATGAAAGGGGGGGGGGGGTATTGTGACACCAGATTTTCCACCCCGGTTCATCCACGATTCTTTACCAGCTCATCTCAGTGGCTCGTTGCCACACGCCAGAGGCAGCCAAACATGCGGCTTCACAACCAGGAGGATGCTGACTTCAGAAGGGCACGGTTGCAAGCCACAAATATAAAACCTCAAATATGTCATAGAAAAGCAAATAATGTTCCTTTTTAAGTTGAATGTCAGGAGAGACTGCAATGCATGTCCACATGGTGCACATGAAATAAAAAAATACTTTAAGTAAGAGGACAATAAAATGTTTCATATAGTTCATACTGTTTGACCTGTATAAAGAAAAAAATGTAGAATACAAATTGGAGTAAACTATAAAAGGAACATTTAATCTCCGACCTCTATGATGGTTTCAGGGACGCCCCCTCCAAATAGGAAAAGAACATGTTGGACATCCACTTTGTGAGCAGCTGTGGCTCAGGAGTTGGAGTGCGTCTTCTCCCCAACTTAAGTCAGTGGTTCGATTCCCGACTCCTCTGTCTCGTGTGCCAAAGTGTCCTAAACCACAAAATGCCCCATAACAGTGTGGGAGTGATGTGCGATAGATAAAGTGCTGTGCTGTATGAATGGGTGAACTGAAACTGGACAGTGAAGCACTCATCAAGACTCTTAAAGTGCTTCCGAAAAACAAACCAGTTACCATTTGCAAACTATTTAATTTACATACAATTACACATTAATTGCATTTTTTAAACCTTTCAAAGTTTACTCTGGGTTCAATTCTTACCTCAAATAAAACGTGCACTGTTAAACATGGTTTTTGTGAGGTCACCTTCTATCTTCTGTGGTTAAATGTCACAGAAATGTCTCCATAGCTGCTTGCTTCTGTGATGACGATAGATCTGAGCAGGCGGTAACGTGTTTTCTTTTCTTCTGAAAAAGTTCCCTGCACCGTCTGTCCTGCGTAAGCCTTGCTTGCTCTGCTCCCCCCACATCCTTTGGATTTTGGAAAAGGTGCAGGCCCAAAAAAAAGGGCTCGACGAGACTGAAATGGCAACGGGTCCGTGTTGGCGCTATCGACAACATAGCGCTGGCACAAAATCGAGTTTTAGTCCTATTTATTTCTGTAAGAGCCTCTTCGGAGTTTGCCTGAAAAGATGCCAGCGAAAGCAGTGCAGTGGAAATTGAGTCAAGAATCCCTGATAAGTAGCAACAGTAAGTGATAAGGGAAAAACTGGAGGACGTGTGAGAGGTAAAGTAGCAGCTGTATGTTGAAGCAAGGGAATGAGAATAAATGTGTGGATAGAAGCAATTGAATCCAAAAGAGATATACGAGTTGTTTCTTTCCCGGAGCACTTGCGCGTCTATCGTTGATCCAGCCCTATCTGTTTTCACATGCTCTTCTGATTCAAGCTGTGACCAGGCAAACAGGCAAACTAAATCGATAACCATCAAATGATGAGAAGAATGTGAACTCTCAAGCTTTTTAATCCTGAGCCGGCAGCCTTTCAAAATAAGCAAAGAAGGACTTCAATGGTCATCATTTCTTTGTGTATCTCTCCCACTTGCTGTTAATTAGCTTTGCTTTATACATAATGCCGACCTTTATTTACTGTACTATTCTTTAATATGCAGGCGCCTCGGGGCTTATTGTTTTAAAGGGGGAAACTCTGACTCTGCACTTTTTCCGCGCCTTCATTATAAAAAGTGCACGAGAGCAGATTGTGTAGCAACATGGGTTTATGTGCCATTTGGTTTTATGATTGCCAGTAAGTTGCTCTTACTAATGGGCTGCTGTTAAATCATGCATGCATTTAATATCCACACGAACCTCAAAAGTTATAACGAAGAAAAATGATGCGTAGATTTCCTCAAACCAACAGCACTCATCTTCGGTGCACATGTCAAAGTGATGCCAGGTCATTGAAGTTATACTGCATGACACAGAATTCTGTAAATAGATCAGACAATTCAGATTAAGGTATCAGACGTCCTGCTTCTTAAGTGATGTATTATCCAATTATGTTTGCCAATCTGTCCCGGATGTGTTTGCATCAAATATGGTTTCAGTTGAAGCTTGTTCGTATGAGCTGTGGATGGACATGCAATAAAAACACAAAGAGAGATGCAGGAATATCCCAACAGATAATTTTCTAAAAGTAATATCTAGGATTTATATTATACCTTTCAAGGTACCCGGGGCTGCTTTATAGAGTTAGGAGAATAAAATGAAAACAAACCAATGACAGGGGATAATCATAGAGATTCTGACTGGGGACGATGGAAGTAGTGGTTGAAAGTCTTTGTGAACAGAGATGGGGCATAAGCCGACCACCTTGTAACCATCAGGCTGGTGCAGAGGGATGGCGAGCAGACCTGCAGTCCAGAACCTTGAGGACTGTAGGTCCAGAGATGGAGTTTAGGGATGGAGAAGGTCAAGCCGGTTTTGGCTTAGGGGTTGGTTTGTTGTCTGGCTTCTGATTGGGTGAGAACCTTAGCAGCTGAATTCTGTAAATGCTGGAGCCACATGAAGGTTCTCTGGACAGTGGTGATAAAAGCCAGAGGTGGGTCTCGGCCATGGAGTCAGAGAGTGATGAGCAGACCAAAGCAATGTGTCACTTTCAGGATGCTCTGATATCCAGGGGGAATACAGTGTGTCGGCTCTGTTCGGGGGATTTGATACCACTGCTGGGTTCAATATCATTAGTGTGGTCGTACCTGTCTCCTCGCGTCCTGCATCATCCCAGACTCGCTCTGAAAAAAACAGCTCATACACACAAAGCACAAGGGTAAAAAAAGAGCGAGAAAGACAGAGTGTGACACAGAGCAAAGGGGAGAGAGAGTGATTGTCCAGCGTCACATAAATGACCGTCTTAAACTGACAGGTGATCTGATTTCGAAACATTAGTTGTATTACTTAAAGAGAAAGATAATTTGACGTGCCTCAGGGAGCACAATTTGTCATTTTCACACTTGATGAGATGTAATGTGTCAACTGATGAGCTGTAGAGGTGCTGGTAATTTTGTTAACCTTTGGACAAAGCGAGGCAATTTATTGATCTATTTTCATGCTAAGCTAATGTAAAAGGCTGCAAGGTGTAGCTTCACATTCATTGAACCAATATCAAAGTGGTATTGACCTTCTCAGTCTGACATGCCAGTGTCTGAAATAAGGGTCAAGTCTTTGTAACTGTCATCCTCACCTGTATGGGCTGGGTCTGCCTTTGCCGTGATTGTTTTGTAGACGTGCGTGACACCAGTGTGTCGTCAATTCAGAAGGAAGCAGTCTCTCCTTTTGATTGGAGACAATTAATTACTGGTTCACTTTATTAAATCTGTTGTCTCTGAATATCAATATTATTACTGCTAGCATCATTAACTTCAGGTGCACTGTTTGCCGAGTTGGAGTTTGGCAAATGAACATCCTTGTTGCTTCCTGCCGGTGGTTTGAAAGTCCAAACTATCTGGAGAAGAAAGGAAATAAGTATATGAAGAATACAATGAGAGCCCAATACAAATGTATATCTAACCCTTTTTTTCCCTTGTGAATTGTCATTCTAACTTTTTTGGTGACTTTAAGTAACAGCTCTCTCTGGTAAAATCAAGTGGTGGTATCGTAAAAAAAAACAGCATGGATGATAAGAGCTAGTTGAGGCAAAAAAGTGTTTCTATTGAAGTTGGCAGTGTTTCTGTGTCACTGTAGTGTACCAGTACCCTGACTGCCACTCTGACTCTGTAACACACAACACTAAAACCTGTGAGCGGTTTTAATGATTTTGACACTACATTAAAACCTGTGACTGGTTTATAACTCGCTGGCTGATTGGTATTACCGAAGCCGGTCACACATTGATTATGGAGTGTTAGATAGAGGGGGAAAAGTTGAACATTGGACCTGTTTAAAAGTGACACTCACCGTGGGTTCTTTATTTTTATTTTTTTTACCACAACTTTTCAGTTCTCGTATTGACTTTTCTCTGTCACACTGAGATGACTCTGTGACTCCTCATTCTTTTTGGTCTCGCTCTATATCTCCCGGAGCCTCCCGTAGAAGAAAGGGATGATGTCCCTGTAATGGGCCCGGGGATGTTATTGGCCCCTGTTTATTGTTGTGTTTGATAGATCCACAGGGAGGGCTCAATTATCACGGCCACCCAGAGTGACCTTGGAAACTCATTTGTTTTTCTCTTGTTAACCACAGATCCAATACCTTGCGCGGACAAATACAGCCATCGAGAAGTGCGCGGATATTGTTTGGAGTAGTGCGATGCGATGTGTGTATACCTGTTGTGTGTGTTTGTGTCTCCAGCAGTGAAGGTGAAGCGTATTGTCGGCTGTGTTTGAGAAGGGATTAAACCGAAGGAGAGAAATGGAGAGAACAGCCACTAGCTTGTGTACTCATTTTGTGTACTCTGCTTCATTTTAATCAAACAACTCATCTGTACTGGTGAAGGGTCATTGTGTTGAATTTCAGTGAACAATTCCCCTTTGGTTTGCTCATCGCTATTGTTCCACAGTCCATTCGGCAGCACTTCTCCTCTGCTCTTTCTGACTTTGCTTGCATCTACCTTGACTTTTTGAGCGAGAGCAATGAATCACATTGACGCCGCGATCAACTGTGGAACAAGCGGCACTAAGTTCTTCCGTCATTTCAGCCACTTGACTTTATGTTTCGGCCCCGTTTTGTCTGCTCGCCCTCACGCCTTCTTTTTTAGGCTGCACCCAAAATATCTCTTTCCAATATATGATGTATTGTATTTGCGGGGTCATAGTGCGTGAAACTGATTAACTCTCCAGACAGATTCTTTCGAATTTGACTGTGATGGATGAAGTAATGGGGTCGCTCTCTTCTCTGGGGTGGGTCACTAGTTTTTTTCCAGATTTTAACATTTTAATGGATTGCCATGAAATGATATCCAAGGAAATGGTAAGAGCGAAATCAGGTCCTGAAATCCAATAACCCAAATCACATTATTGTCTGGGACACATGTGGCCACGTTCTTTTTGCCGTGTGAATGCAATTGCGTAAACCTACTTTCACGTTTCTCAGGGTTCGTAGCCTCCACCATAAACATAACACTGATCACCAAATGGTGATTTATACTTTTCTAAAATTGGTAAACTCTTTCTTCCTAGATGTGCACTTTCATTCATTCAGTCCCCCCTGACTCCGCTCACTCTCTTTCTCTGTCTTTCTCTCTCGCTCATACCAACACACAGACACACACACATCATCATCATCTGACACACGTATTTATTTGCATTTACAGCTACAAAGTGAGATCTGATGAAAACTTGTCACAGAGACACGGTCGGGAGGCTTTTTTCCAAATAAGTGTGAACAGATCAGCTTAGCAGTGTCCAGTTGTGATCGGATCTCTCAGGACAGATGTCACCAGGTCTGAACAGGGCCGCAGACTGTGACTGCACAAAAGATCTAAGTGAATCAAAAGCTAGGACCTATAACAAAAATATTGGGTTTGATAAATGGGTGCGTAAGATGAAGAAAGAATACAATTTATCACCAGCCTTTGATATATTCAGAGTTGCATGTGCACACTGTAGACCACAATTACTGCAATCCAGGTCCAAACTAAAAAATTCAATCTTTTATTCATCAGCCCCAAGCAGAACTGTTGCTGCCTCGACTTGAACCTGTTCCTCACAGGACACTTCTCTCACCGTCAGCGTGACAGATAACTGCTGTGGCCTAAAACCATGCTGACGTTCTCTCCGGACATGACTCATTGTTTGATGTGTAACTCGTGTACTTGTAAGAAAAGAAAAAAAATAATCTGTTCGACCTCATTCAGATTGAGATTTGCTCTTGTGTGACCACTCTGCATTTCTCTTTGGTGCAAATGAAACCGCATGGCAGAGTAGCCAATACGGTTAGTGTTAATTTGCATAGTTATTAAAACTGGGAGAGCACATCATCAAGGAAATACCCCATTGCCCTCGTATTTTCCTGTCTTTGAAAAATAGATATTTGTCTTTGACAGCTGGTTATCAATGACAAGATGTTGTGTGGCAGATTGTCCCCGCAGACTTGTCCCCAAGCTTGAGGTGTGTGTACCCATTGTTTTTCAAATGACTGAAATACAAAAGAGTATTTGCAGGAAGCTTTAAGCCAGGCTAAGAAAAAAAAAAAAGAGCAAGATGAAGGCTGACATGTTGCTCTTCCCAAAAGGAAATTTCTTTCAATCAGTGTCCATATTATATGTTCTGTGAGGGCAGAAATGAGTTGTGGGAAGAGGAAGAAAGGAATCCCTCAGAAGATTTAACAAGGGGTTCTGATGGGGCCAGAGGTCTGTGAATAAATAAAACATGAGGGCTGAAAGAGGAAGAAGAACAGACACTTTAGCTCTGTTGGACCAGGGAATTTAAAGGAAGAGTAGGCATGCTGGCTCTGATGGGTCTGCAGTCTTACTGACTTGGCCAGCGGTGGTTTCAGCCTCCTCTGTGGTGACTCTCTTATTTTTTTTTTGCACTCAAGAGCTTCGCCTCCTGGTGCAGCACAGACCCAGGAGGCATAACTGCCCCGAAGGCCTCTCTTAATACTCTTGCCTTGACTTATAGTGTAAAGTTGATGGTTTTTACTGCCCGGGTGGTTGTTGTTTGAAGAAAATGAATGGGTTCTATGTGTGTTGTTTGTAGCAGGGGACCGGTGGTTCATTTAAACCCCCAGTGTTGGTCTGCTCTCAGTCACACTTGAAGGTCACAGTTACAGCTCCACTGCCGGCACAGTAATAATGCCAGTCTCGACTTAAGGGTCTTCCACACTGATTAGTTTTCCCTCGGAAAGATGTGCCACGTGCATGTGTGTTTGTGAGACGACCGGGGGGTGGGGAGAGAGGATTTATTGATATTTGCAGACACTGTGTGTTTGTATAGTGAAAATATACTAGCTGTGGGGTCTGTATATACATCTGGACGGGCTGGCATGTGCTATATTTCACCAAGCCTCATTAGAATGCCCGGACTTTTGGCTGTAAAGTCACGGTGACCCAACGTCTTCTGTAATCACCAGGACCTGCATACTGAGCAGAGCTCCGATTGATGGGCCTGTGTACAGCTCCAACTCACACAGACGTTCCAGCACCCCTACGCAAAACACCCACACATCAACACACGTTCAGTCATCAGGTGCTCTATCGCAATTAATATCTGATTCAATGCGCTTTATCCAAATGCAGAGTCGGCCACCTTTGACCCGCAAACTCCACCCACCACTGATTGTGCATGGAGTCAGTTGACACCTTGCCCCTCGAACAGAAAGCAGACGACATGAAACGATGAATATAAAGCAGGAAAAAGCCCCTTCCGCCGAGGAAAGGTTGCTGAATTGCCTGATGACGACGACCTTTGTTCAGAATCCCGAAAGGCATTAACAATTTAATGAGTCACATCACATCAGTATGGAGAGTGTCTCTGTGCTAGGCTGGCGCACGATGGATTCTGACTGGTCCTGCGTCTTCCCAAGAACCTCGATCTTAATATAACAGTGAACAGACAGGTCTAAGCGACAAGGATTTGCAAATCTGATTTCAGAAACTTGCTAATCAGAGGTTGTGTAACCATTTCACTAATATTGATAACACACAGTGTGGATTCAGATAAATGAGCTGCATTAAAAACCAGCTGGTTTTCAGAAAACCACCATGTGTGGTTTACAGCTCCACCCCCTCAGTCACGAGCAGCACCGGCCGCTTCCATCACCTTGCCCTGCCTGAAGTTCTTTTCTTGGATAATCATCAAAAGTCTCAGTCCGAGGAGCTTTGGGGGCCTGGAAATGGAAACTGATTTAGCGCTGCACTCTCAAGACAATTCCGCATAAAATCGAATATGGTCAGCGACAAAGGGAGAGCGAAGAGAGAGAGATGGCGAGGTGAAAAGGAACTATAGTAGCACCACCCTTCAGGAGACCTCCATCGGCCTGCCCAGGAGTTTTTCTGTCGCTCCCCTTGGTCACTTTCACCCTCAAACTGCAATGACTCAAACAACGAAAAAAGATTGGGATTGGACTTTGAAATTGGAAACGGCAGATGTGACATTGGGTCAAAAATGTTATTTATGGTGGTCTTTTCATCCCTCATCCCATATGTATTAATTGTCTAATCCTTAATGGTATATCCATCAGTTCTTGATCCTCGGTCAATAACACAGTTTGTAGAATCCTAAATCCGTCATTGTTTTTTGTTGCGTGCTAATGAAAGTTGATTCCAGCTTAAATAGCTCTTTGATTCCAAGGGGCATTTCCATGTATCTCTATGGTAAAAAGGGGGAGTGAGTGTACGTCAGTGAACAGAAGAAGAAGTGGTAGATCCAGTAGATTAATGCACCTAGACGTTGGTTGTTACTCGACGGTAAACCAACAAACGAACTTGGATCTGGTGTTTCGGGGCCTTTGTGTGTACATATGCTGGTTGGTGGGGTCGTATAGCCTGTGGCAAGTCATTGGCAGGAGATTTGCTACCAAGGATTTTAAGCTGTTGCATGTCCCAGCTAGGTACTCGGAGCCGGAGGTGACATGCGCCGGACACCCACCCCTGCTGTTAAGTGATAAAACATCCCCAGAGGCATGCTGAGTCACTTTATCACTCTTGTACTCACCGTTGTAAATCAAGTCCAGTGTCATAAAAAATGACTTAACATTTCCGCTTAATTTGCATTATTCCATGCAGCCTCTGGGCCACACTGAAAGGAAGAGGAAAATAATAATCTGATCAGATAAATACCTTTAATTATGACCCAGTATGAAGAAAGAGCAAAAATACAATGCCAGTGAAGACACGGTGTATATGATTGGATTATAACCAATGTATAGTGTAGCAGTCATTTGGAAGGTGTCCATAAAATACGCCAGAGGAGTTGTTGGAGTGATGCTGTGTTGCTGTCGTTGAGTGTGTGTGTGTCGCACCCTTCCTTCATCTGCTTTTTACACACACACATATTTTCCCTCTCCAAACATTGTATTAAACGGAGCTCGTTCATCGAGTTAGGAAATAGGGTCGACCCCGTCCGTGGCCCAAGACCCTGACCTCTACCCTTTTGGAGATGTGAACATAACTGTTTGATTAGTGAAGCTCGCCTCAATGGAAATCAGGTCTTAGCCAAGGATTGAGGTCATTGGCTTTGCTGACTTACAAGTGCGAGGATGGAAGCAGCCACCGGGGCAGAGGGAAGTGCTCGGGGTTTCATCAGCGACGTAATCACTTTTCTACACTCGTCAACATTTTCTTTTGCCTCTGCTTGCAGCGAGGCTAAATCACTGGCATTTTGAAAACCATATTTGTTGATCATTTCCTCATTGTCTCTCTTCTCACTTGTAGTTTGTCCGATATGCCGTCAGAAAAATGTTCTCCACTCTCTGATTATCCCTGCGTCCATGTTCCGCTTGAATAATACGTTTTTGCTACGACACAGTGCGGCTTCCTTTATTACCTCCGCCAAGCCGGTTAGGTATTCACCCCTTTCCGTCCATTTGCCAGTTGTTTTGTTTGTTTGTAAACAAGATTAAGCAAAAACCACACGACTGATTTCCACAAAACTTGGTGGAAGGATGTGGTCTGGATCAGGGGAGATTATATTAAATCCTGGGGCGCATCCAGAATGTTTTTTATTTGCACTCTCTCTACCTTTTCCGTTGAATTCCCTTGGAATAATTCGCAGATGTTGGAGAAAAATCTTGCATATTAAAGACATACACTGTATAAGTGTCTGTAGTTTGGTGCAGCTCAATTGAATTTAAAGGGACTGTCGGGCCTTGAGGGTATGCACTCTTTTCTCTTTCTTAGCTTCTTTTACTGTTTACTGCAGTGTGAATAAGAGCTGGGTGGAGGTGTACCTTTAGTATGAATCTACTCTATAAAGTCAGGCAGATAGGTAGGTTTGGGAAATGAGGTGGACACAGTTGGGGAAATTTAATTTGCTGTTGGGGAAGTGGAGTTACCGCTCGCACTCGTTCGGATGTGGCAAGAGGGTATAGGTGCACATACTGGAGTGTGTGTGTTGGAGCTTGTGTTAGTGTGTCTCAGGATACGAGTGATGTTGGCTTTAACAATTTGAAAAGTATAACGCAGAGTAAAATTCAACATTGCTTTTAAATGTCCTTTTTGTGCAAATGCCACCACTGTTGTATTCCAGTCGCTGTTTTGTTTTGTTGTTGTTCTTAGGTCGTTTGGTGAAGAGACATTAAAATGACATTTCCCCTTCAAAGAGTTTGATTCTTCCTTTAATAGATCTTAAAGGTGCAGCGTCTTAACACCGCCTAAGTGATGGCCACATTCATTTTGAAATGTTAGTATAATTATCGTGAACAAACAAGACAATCACCGGGAAGACTGGCACGCTCCGCCAGCCTCCACAATATATCTTCTTTCCATTGGATTTGACTTCATGGGAAATCTGATGGATTGCATAATGTGGCGCAGACACAGGTGCAGAGCCGCTTCCTGCTATTGGCAGAGGAAACAGCGAATAGCTAATGACAGAGAAATTAGTTTCTGTATGTTTAGTTGCAGATAATTACTGAGCAAAAAATAGCAGCAAGAAGAAAACGATATGTACTTCAATTACAGTAGTTTTTACAGTGGTTTATATTAAACATAACAAATTTAGTGCTTTATTGCTTTTTACTGGAATCGCTGCCTTAACAACCTAAACTGAAATGACTTTGGAAATGCCTTAAATAGCCGTCACGTACAAAGGAGCTGATCAGTGCTTATATTATGATAACGGCGTATGCTAATTATTACAGCCGTTTGCAATCTGCTACCTTCGCATTATTACACTTCAAAGCACTCATCTGCGGATATGCTAATAACAAAGGGCAATCTTCTCTTCTGTCTCTGTTTCCGCAGGTTCACCGGCCCCAACCTTCCCTCACCCATCATCAGTAGCAAGAACTGGCTCCGGCTGCACTTCACCTCCGATGGCAACCACAAGCTGAGAGGATTCAGCGCCCAGTACCAAGGTATGACCACACTAATCTGATTTCCACCCACATGCAAGAAATAACAAAACCAAGCCCTCGGCCCGGAAATTAGGCACATTTGTATTTTCCAGAGGAAACGGTCTTTGCCATTTTGGACTTGAACTTTTCCTCTCATGCTGCCCTCGGGCCAGGATGTGAACTTTGTACAGAATGTTTCTCATGATCTTAGAGGCGGATGGCCTTCGAATTTGTGGATCACGATCTTGCTCCTAAGGGAGGGAAGTGTTAGTGACCTCTATGCTTTTTATCTTCACTGTCAAGACACAGCTGAACAGAGGAAGCACCAATATGTTATGACATTTTCATCTAGTTTCCGGGGCAAATCAACGTTTCTGCAGTTAATCAGGTTATTTCATGCAGTAACATTTTGCTGGTTGTGAAACTGTACTGACAGCAAGTGGAATTATCACAGTATTTTGGCGAAACAGTTGTGATTTCAAGATTGACAGACTTTTTGCAGCCACAACCGTACACACACACACAGAGATCATCCACAGTTGTAAAACCAGTAAACGGTTTGTATGCTGCAGCGGATGTGCATTTACACACACAGGCATGTGCACAGAAGCCTCTCTCTCTCAAGCACATCCATTATCCCATCCCATTGCTCTCTGAGGGTTGGGGGGGGGGCGGGGTCAACCTTTAGAATGGATGAGCTGGGAAAAAAGGATTAGCTCGTCCACACAATAAAGGTGATCTCCAAGGATCTCACCTCCAGCAAGCTGCTGGGAATCTCAGAGGCAATGATGGTAAGAGACAAATATAGAGAGCGAGAGATGGGGGGTGGGGGGGTGGGGGGGAAGGCATGATCAACATGGCAAAGAAAACGCGGCGAGCCCATGGGATTACAGGTTCAGTGTTAGATAAATATGTTTAGAAGATCATAGAGGAATGGGAGACTAATACTTTAATTAGATTAAACACTGACTCCATCTCCAGTACCATCCCCCCCCACACCAGCCATTCTCATCATGACATCTCCCGTGATTCCACAGCAGCCGCATGCTGCAGTGATGAAATGACTGTTGATTGAATATCTCCATTGGCTCTGTGTCCTTCTTCTGTGTCCGTTAAACAGAAAACAGCCCCAATCAAACGCTGCACCTATTAGCTTGGTTTCCTCAATACAAACACAATTATACCTTTTTTTTCTTCCTTCTTTTTGAGATCACTCTCACAGATCTGAGAAAGATCCGTCATTGTGATCTTTCTTTCAAACCCACAATAAGCACTTTCTTCCCGAAATGCTGCTGAAACTGAACAAAGGATCAAACACATTTGAGCAAACCAAGTAAAAGTTCCATTGTCAGGGAGCGTCGGAGTAATTAAGTAGGGTGAGCGTGCACAAAACCAGCTGACGGTGCTGCTAAAACTGATGAATAAATATGCATTTAGAGGAGCCGCTTACTTTGCAATGATGACTTGGTTATTTGTTTTTTTCCTGCAATTATCAGGAGACTAATTTGAAAGCTCATATCGTTCCTGGCCGACCCTGCCTTAAAAAAAATCCTTACATCAAATATTAATGTTATTCCCTTCACCCTTCGTTACATGATATTGTGCATATCACCATACAAATGTGACCTTTACAGATGGACGTTGCATTCAGATATTGTGTTTTTGTGCAATAATAAGTTGCTGTGAAGCAGGTGTGAGCAGGGAGAGGTATATAGTATATATTGTATATTTCATCTCACTGCAGGAATGCGTGGGCTTTCCGTCGCTCATGTGTGTCTGTGCTCTTTCCCTCCGCAGTGAAGAAGATGACTGAACTGAAGTCGCGAGGTGTAAAGATGCTGCCCAGCAAAGACAACCACCACAAGATATCAGTGTGTAAGTCGGACACTTTAATTGCAAATAAACAGGACTGAAAATAATTGGTCCGCTTTTCCAATACAGAGGCCACTGAGCTATCATTGGAGAACACGAGAATAACTTAAAGAAATTGTCTTGCACCGGTCAACTAAAGCACATCTAATTCGGCATATTCATCAGGAGCTTCGGCAGATTGACTTATACAACTAAAAACTCTAAACAATCATACTGAAGTTGTTAACAACAAAGACCCCCCCCCGGTGAAATTTGCCAGAAAAGCTACATGTCCAGTGTACATGGATGGAGTGTGACGGTGTGCATTAGATATGTTGGTGACTACATGTGGGATCAGGGATTTGTAAATTTCAGGAATTTCTGGGGGGGGGGGGATCCTGAATACACTACAGTTCAAGTTTTTTTTTTTGAAGGGCTAGATGGCCCCTACCCCTACATCACGTAGAGAAATGACACAACACTATCTCTTCACAGCAACATGCAAAACGAAAAGGTCGGACCAAGTGGTAGAGCTAAGGAGTGAATTAGGACAATACGGTTATAATTGGATATTCCCCTTAAGGAGGGTGAGCACTGCATAACAATGTAGCTCGATAGTAGAAGTTAATCCAAGAGGTTTATTCAGTTCATTTTCAGTGCTGTCAGTAAAGAACAGACGCGACTCTTGTGGCCAATAGTAACTGACTTAACTGTGGAAAAGAATCCTCGTACAAGTAATTCAATACACGTTGAATATGCCTGTCGACTCCACAGTGTCTGTGTCCTCCTATGAGAGAAGATGCCAGACTCCTTTTCATCTCCTCACTCGCCCCAACTTCCTTGTTAGTTTTTTTTTTTCTTCTTCTTCTTTCACTCCTTGGCCAGAGCAAAAGGGTGAATACTGACTGTAAAAGGTACAAACACAAAGGACGCACTGTCTGTGCTGGAGACGCTGTTCTAATGGTAAATGGACAGCAGTAATTGCATTGGTGGCTCTCTTCACCGTGGCAGTCTTCCTTGCCCTTGCTCTCTCTCTCTCTCCCTCCCTCTCTCTCTCTCTCTCTCTCTCTCTCTCTCTCTCTCTCTCTCTCTCTCTCTCTCTCTCTCTCTCTCTCTCTCTCTCTCTCTCTCCCTCTCCCTGTCTCTCGCCGCCTGTCTGACTCTGCCGCTCGCTGTTATCCGATCCCGGCGTTATATGAACATCTGGGACATTAATAGCTCTACGGCGGCGAGTCACCTGGCGAGAGGGCCGGCGTGCAGAGATGGATGTTAGAGGGTTTAAGAACAACCTGTTAGACAAAAAGAGAGGTGCATTAATGGTAATCCTGCCTCGAGGCCATTTTTAAATCATTTTATCCACCTCCTCCACCCACTTTATCTTCTGCTTTTAATCCTCGTGTTTCTCAGAGAAAAAAATCACTCTCTCGTCTTTCCTTTCATTTGCGTCCCTTTACTTATTTTTTTCTTTCTTTAAACCTCCACTTTACGATCCCCTATGTATAACATTTCCATATTATGTGACTGCCCTTGACCCCTAACGGAAAGACGGGCACAGGTTTGGAGTTCAAAATGATGAAGTTCATTACTTAGATTACTTTTCATACGATCAAAATGGGCTTATTTCTATTTCCTTAATGTCTAAAGCTACATGTTCCGTATATTACCTTAATAAAAATGCATTATCACCATGTCACTGCTTTAACCTGCTGCTATGATTAAGTATTGATTGATTGATTGTTTTACAAGGTTTACATTATAAATATAGGGTTCAATCTGTTTTGTTAATATGATAAACCACAGGCTCTTCTGTAGAGATGTGAGTAAACATGACATTGACAGTCAGGAAGTTAACATTGGCCTCCTCCTCCTTCTTTTAATCAACAGTATCTTCATTCCTCTGCCGTCCTTCCTCTCTTCCATCTCTTTCGCCCTGACAGCGGCAGCGAGCCTCTGCTTTGAACCCATTACTCTCTCGCATCAAACTGGGACCGTGGCCAATGAGCAGGTGTCCCATTGATTTGGCCTCCGCAGACCTTTGACCCCTCGCAGTCCGTCAGATGGGCTCTCCCACTTGCCCAAGTTTATTTGACCCCTCCTGGCACGTTGCCGTCCAGTGCTTTCCACCCGGTGACATGATTTAACCCAGCAGCACCAGGACTCTGCCCGGGGATAAAATGTCCTGGATGAGAAATGTTAAGCGGGTCAAGGTGTGTGCTAAACGAGTTGATTCGTGCAAGTGCACTGCAAATATCAAGCACTCGTTTGACAATAAGAAATGACTAAGGGAGCTCTTAGCACTGATTCTGCTCATCAGCCTTTGAACCTTACATTTGTTTTGTAATGATTAAACGGCACCAGGTGATTATTGGCGACCGGAGGGCAGGAAGTTAACAACAAACACCTTCAGAACAATACGGGACCTGACTAATACCTGATGCAAAGTGTGGTAATGCACAACACAAGTGTCTATGCCAGTGCCTTCATTAATGTACCTGCACCCATCTGAGCACCCGTGAGTGTCATGGTCGTATTTGATGTGGTCTGGTGCATTGTGGGTGCACTGCAATCTGGAAGTCAGTGGTCATTATTGTTTTAGGGACTCATCTTTAAGACCGTAATATGCACCTTACATATAGGAGGTCACACAATGTGCACACACAGATGATCTGCTCAAAGTGAAAAGGTGTCCTCTGCAGATAAGCAAAAAATTTTGAGTGAAGGCCAACCTGACTTTTAAAGGGAATGAGTGAATCGGTTTGCTGCTCAACAAACCAATGATCAATTGAGAGACAAAGTAAAACACAGTTGTACCATGTGGCAGGTGCAATAACCTCTTTTCCCCCCTTTCATTAAACAAGCAAATGTGGATTTTGACACCTCCGACCCTGCGTTCTTAATTCCCTCTTGCCAGGACTTGCCCAAGCATTTTAATATGCATGTCAGTTTCCCCCTAATTCAAACTGTTACCCAATCTGTCCTTCATCCTTTTTTCTCTGTCTTTGTCCCATTAGTGTCGCAGATGGGTGTCGCCCAAGGACACAACATGTGTCCAGACCCGGGGATCCCAGATCGAGGGAAAAGAAAAGGCTCAGACTTCAGGTAAAAGGAAGTGAAGAGTGATTTGAGTAGTCTTTCAATTTAATGAAGTGTCATCTCTAACTAAATAGATAAAATAATGATTGAACAAAAACAGGTAGATTGATGCATTATGAATAATAGGACCTCACTTGTCTGTGAGGCGGCTGCAGTTTTATAACTTGACTAATGTTTATTTCCATGAGCTATGCAGTGTTTTACTACACAACATAAAGGCATATGGCTTGTGAAAACACATATCGAGGTCATTTTGTTCTCTTTTTTGTTGCATTCATTGGCCTCCGTCGTTTCAGTTGTGTCTTGTGTGAAGGTTCCTCTAATAAGCAGCTTCAACCTTCAACACAAGATTTTCTGATTCCGTCATTCAGCTTATGATAAAGTGCCCTTTGACTGTTGTGTGTTTGTGTTACAAATGAATAACGTCAGCAATTTGTATTAAATTGCTGGTTATTTATTTTGAAGTAAGATTTTGACATAGCTGAATTATTATAATAATAAGATTTTCCAACACAGGTCTGAGTTTAGAACTCTCAGTGTTAATTGGGGGAATTCTCCAATGTCATCATTTAAAATGTGCTTCTGAAAATGCACATTCCAACTTTATTCCAAAGTGATCACCTGGTTTGTTGTTAATGGTGTGAGTTTTAATGTTAATGCAGCGAGCTGGGAGCACTCACTGGAAATGTGGCCACACTATTGGGTACTATGACAAAATCAGGAACTGCACATTAACCAGCGTCAGGCCCCATAAAGCCACTGCAACCAAACCAGGTAGAGAAATGTGTACACTAAAACAAAAATTTGAGCCGCTGCAGTTAATAGGCTGCCTCTGTGGGACGGCGATATTACCGCTGGGATTATAGAGTTCCATTCCGCTCGGCGCCATTGCTTCTGTCAGTGGTCAACTGCAAAATAGACAAATGGGGAACATCCATCTCCCACAATGCAGCACTTTTGGAAATCCAGCCAGGAAGTCAGCTAATATGTATTTTTTTATTATTTTTCTTGTTACATATCCATCATCTGTGCTCACAGCTAAGTGCTGTTTTTGTACAGGAAAGATTTCTGCTGCTAATGTTTTTGTTTTTTCTGTAGGCGAGGAGCCACGGTGCATTTCTCCTGCGATGAGGGTTACGAACTCCAGGGCTCAAAGAGCATCAGCTGTCTCCGAGTGACGGACAGCTACGTGGGCTGGAGCGACGATCGGCCCATATGCAGAGGTAAGAACTGACCCGTGGGGTTGTCCATCCATGCACATGTGTGTGTCTGTGTGTGTAATGGAGTTACTCTCAATATGACCTCCATTTATATGTCCACACTCAGAACTGTGATGGTGATGCGTTTTGCTTCTTCTGTTATTTCGCGGTGACTGGCGCGACTTTGACCTTTGGCTGGTGTTCTTTTTGCTTCCTGCTGTTTAGCCGCGGTGGCGCGGCGCTGCCCATCAGTCATGTCTTCCTTCTGAGCACTTTGTGACAGGCAGGGAAAGTGGTCAGGCTCCCTGTGCGGTGGTCCTGATGTTCATGCTCTCCTCAGTTTCAGTTCTCAGCCTCAGTGAAGTGAATTCAAAAGACTGGATTAGATTTTTAACTTTTTTGTGAAGTATAATTGTTTAATCGATGGGACATCAGACTTTAAAACATATCATTTTTTCTCTTTGCAATTGAATTGCACTGAGAGGGGGACTAGTGACCCCCTCCATCTCTCTCTCTCTCTCACACACACACACATACACAAATAGACTTTGACTGACAAAACCCAACAGAGTCATATTTTTTTCAAATCTTACCCAACTAAGATGATTTACCTGATTTCAGTCATGTTCAGCATAAAAAATAAATTAGGCACCCCCAGCCAAACGGGACAAAGCCCCTCCAGAATATATTTTAAACATTTTCTGCAAACCCAACCTGACCCAGCTGGTTCTGATGGTCTCCTCTATCCACACTCTAACTCACACAGACACACAGTGCACACACCTCCCATAATCCAAGGGGGGGTTGGTTAATTGGATCTTGTGTATTGATATAAATCCTCTACACAATGATATATATATAATTTTGTATGATTTAATGCATTCTAAAACAAATTTAAGCATAATTTTCAGGTGGGAATTATTTTTAGTTTCAATGCAACAGAGCTCTGCACATCAATACTAATCTGAACAATCTCAAAGCAGACAGAAAGAGTTGTCAAATTACACAGAGCAGATCCATGGGGTTTAAATACACTGCGCTCCACCATCGGGGGTGAGGTATCTTAAAGGAAAGATAACACGAGCCGTACAAAATACCCTCTTTCTAGTCATTCCTCCTTTAAGCAGCTATAATCAATGTGATACTAATAGCAGTGCTTGAGATGACAGTGTGGGAGCAACGTGCTGAGGTGAAAGAAGTTGCTCTCCTCAGCTTTACGG